>NC_092333.1:121844375-122150000 GCF_046630445.1 Rutidosis leptorrhynchoides
GATTACCAATTCTCCGATGAATCGGATTCCGACGAGAATTCCGATGATGTTATAGAAATTACCCCAACTGAATTTAAAAAGGCAAAAGAAAATAATAAGGGAAAGGGCATAAAAATAGAGAAATCTAATTCCAACCCCGATGAACTTTATATGTATCGTCAACCCCCGAAGTTCTTAAGTTGTAACAATGACCCGGGAACCTCTAAACCACCAGGTTTTTCTAAACCAATGTGGAAAATTACGGCTCGTATTAGGGGAACATCATATATCCCTAGAAACTTGGCAAAACGAACCAAAACTGAAGAAGAAGAAACGAGCGAGTCGGAATAAGATAGTTGTATTCGTGTGGTGTAATATATGTAATATAGTGTGCTTATGCTTTATGACATATGTAAAAATTGCTTGTATTAATAAGTATTTTTTTTATGAATCTAACTCTTGTCTATTTTACAGTTTAAAAACACAAAATGGATAGACAACCCAATATTTTAAGAAACCTACCCGGAGACATGATTGATGAAATCTTGTCTAGAGTCGGTCAGAATTCCTCGGCACAACTATTTAAGGCGAGATCAGTTTGTAAGACATTCGAAGAACGTTCCAAGAATGTCTTGGTTTATAAGAGACTTTCGTTTGAAAGATGGGGGATATCACATTGGGAAACCCATAAGTTATGATGTGTTTACTTTGACGCATATATTGCGGGGAACCCAAATGCTATTTTACGGAACGGGTTAAGAAATTATTTTGACTCAATATATCCGAATATTGGACTTCGTGATTTAGAAAAAGCGGCTAACATGCAACATAAAGAAGCATGTTATGCTTACGGATTAGTAATGTTCGCTTCTCACCAAAGTGAGAACAAGAACATCGGGCTACAACTATTAAACAAAACGTTTCCACAAGTGACGGAGTCGGTAATTGGGGTAAGAAATGAGGTTTTTAGATTGTTACGGGACTGTTGGACATTACGTAACCCTCGTCCCTTTGACGACGTTACAACACGCTGTCTTATCAACGGCCATAACGGTTATGTTGCACAAGACCAAGGATGGGAAGTAGTCCTAGTAAAACCAGAATGCATGACTTGTTTCTGGACGTATGAATTACGTGTCTTTATTGCCTTTACTGAACGACTTGTGTACTAGCTAGAATTATCTTCACAACTATCTTGTATCAAAGTTATTGTGTGCTATATTTCATGCTTTATGTAAAATAAGCGGTATTGTAAGTTTGTAAAATATTGTATAAAAGTTTGAACGCGAAATATTATTATAATCAGTTTTTCATATAGAATTGTAGTAGTTGAATTGTATATTAGCTACTAAGTATGAACTTAACGGGTAGGTACTACCCGAATTTAAACTTATAAAACACTAATATGAAGAAAAAGCTTTTATAAATGAGTTCATATTATGCTACAAAATACTATTAACTACTCTTAATATTCTGTATGATTAACTTGTTCCATTTGACTATTTTGAAGGAAATGGCACCGACTACTCGACACACAGTGAATATGAATGAAGAGGAATTCCGTACTTTTCTAGCTTCAAACATAGCCGCAGTACAGGCTGCGCTACATACCAACAATAACCTTGGATCTAGCAGTACAGGAAATCGTGTAGGATGCACCTACAAAGAATTCACTGCCTACAAACCTTTGGAATTTGATGGAACCGAAGGACCGATCGGATTGAAACGGTGGACCGAGAAGGTTGAATCGGTGTTTGCCATAAGTAAGTGTACTGAAGAGGACAAAGTGAAGTACGCTACGCATACCTTCACAGGTTCTGCGTTAACATGGTGGAATACCTATCTAGAGCAAGTGGGACAAGACGATGCGTACACACTACCGTGGTCAGCATTCAAGCACTTGATGAACGAGAAGTACCGTCCCAGAACCGAGGTCAATAAGCTCAAGACAGAACTTAGAGGGTTACGAACCCAAGGATTTGATATTACCACGTATGAAAGACGATTCACAGAATTGTGCCTATTGTGTCCGGGAGCATTCGAAGATGAGGAAGAGAAGATCGATGCATTTGTGAAAGGATTACCGGAAAGAATCCAAGAAGATATAAGTTCACACGAGCCCGCCTCCATACAACAGGCATGTAGAATGGCTCACAAACTAGTGAACCAGATTGAAGAAAGAATTAAAGAACAGACTGCTGAAGAGGCCAATGTGAAGCAAGTCAAAAGAAAGTGGGAGGAAAATGGTGATAAGAATCACCAATACAACAACAACAGCAATCGCAACAATTATCCCAACAATCGCAACATCAATCGCAACTACAACAAACAGCCCAACAACAACAACAACAACAACAACAACAACAACAACAACAACAACAGCAACTACAACAATCATCCCAACAACAATAATAACCGCAACAACAACAACAATCAGAAGCAGCTATGCCAAAGGTGTGAAAAGTATCACTCGGGGTTCTGCACCAAATTTTGCAACAAGTGTAAAATAAATGGTCATAGAGCGGCGAAGTGTGAGGTCTACGGACCAGGGGTTAATAGAACGAAAGGAACAAATGGTGTCGGAACGAGTAATGGCGGAGCAAGTAGTGTCGGAGCAAGCTATGCCAATGTAGTTTGTTATAAATGTGGAAAACCGGGCCACATTATTAGAAATTGCCCGAACCAGGAGAACACTAATGGACAAGGCCGCGGAAGAGTTTTCAATATTAATGCGGCAGAGGCACAGGAAGACCCGGAGCTTGTTACGGGTACGTTTCTTATTGATAATAAATCTGCTTACGTTTTATTTGATTCGGGTGCGGATAGAAGCTATATGAGTAGAGATTTTTGTGTTAAATTAAGTTGCCCATTGACGCCTTTGGATAGTAAATTTTTACTCGAATTAGCAAATGGTAAATTAATTTCAGCAGATAATATATGTCGGAATCGAGAAATTAAACTGGTTAGCGAAACATTTAAGATTGATTTAATACCAGTAGAGTTAGGGAGTTTTGATGTGATAATCGGTATGGACTGGTTGAAAGAAGTGAAAGCAGAGATCGTTTGTTACAAAAATGCAATTCGCATTATACGAGAAAAAGGAAAACCCTTAATGGTGTACGGAGAAAAGGGCAACACGAAGCTACATCTTATTAGTAATTTGAAGGCACAAAAACTAATAAGAAAAGGTTGCTATGCTGTTCTAGCACACGTCGAGAAAGTACAAACTGAAGAAAAGAGCATCAATGATGTTCCCATTGCAAAAGAATTTCCCGATGTATTTTCGAAAGAATTACCGGGATTACCCCCACATCGATCCGTTGAATTTCAAATAGATCTTGTACCAGGAGCTGCACCAATAGCTCGTGCTCCTTACAGACTCGCACCCAGCGAGATGAAAGAACTGCAAAGCCAATTACAAGAACTTTTAGAGCGTGGTTTCATTCGACCAAGCACATCACCGTGGGGAGCTCCTATTTTGTTTGTCAAGAAGAAAGATGGTACATTCAGGTTGTGTATCGACTACCGAGAGTTGAACAAACTTACCATCAAGAACCGCTACCCACTACCGAGAATCGACGACTTATTTGATCAACTACAAGGCTCGTCTGTTTATTCAAAGATTGACTTACGTTCCGGGTATCATCAAATGCGGGTGAAAGAAGATGATATTCCAAAGACTGCTTTCAGAACACGTTATGGTCATTACGAGTTTATGGTCATGCCGTTTGGTTTAACTAATGCACCAGCTGTGTTCATGGACCTTATGAACCGAGTGTGTGGACCATACCTTGACAAGTTTGTCATTGTTTTCATTGATGACATACTTATTTACTCAAAGAATGACCAAGAACACGGTGAACATTTGAGAAAGGTGTTAGAAGTATTGAGAAAGGAAGAATTGTACGCTAAGTTTTCAAAGTGTGCATTTTGGTTGGAAGAAGTTCAATTCTTCGGTCACATAGTGAACAAAGAAGGTATTAAGGTGGATCCAAAGATAGAAACTGTTGAAAAGTGGGAAACCCCGAAAACTCCGAAACACATACGCCAGTTTTTAGGACTAGCTGGTTACTACAGAAGGTTCATCCAAGACTTTTCCAGAATAGCAAAACCCTTGACTGCATTAACGCATAAAGGGAAGAAATTTGAATGGAATGATGAACAAGAGAAAGCGTTTCAGTTATTGAAGAAAAAGCTAACTACGGCACCTATATTGTCATTGCCTGAAGGGAATGATGATTTTGTGATTTATTGTGATGCATCAAAGCAAGGTCTCGGTTGTGTATTAATGCAACGAACGAAGGTGATTGCTTATGCGTCTAGACAATTGAAGATTCACGAACAAAATTATACGACGCATGATTTGGAATTAGGCGCGGTTGTTTTTGCATTAAAGACTTGGAGGCACTACTTATATGGGGTCAAAAGTATTATATATACCGACCACAAAAGTCTTCAACACATATTTAATCAGAAACAACTGAATATGAGGCAGCGTAGGTGGATTGAATTATTGAATGATTACGACTTTGAGATTCGTTACCACCCGGGGAAGGCAAATGTGGTAGCCGATGCCTTGAGCAGGAAGGACAGAGAACCCATTCGAGTAAAATCTATGAATATAATGATTCATAATAACCGTACTACTCAAATAAAGGAGGCGCAACAAGGAGTTTTAAAAGAGGGAAATTTAAAGGATGAAATACCCAAAGGATCGGAGAAGCATCTTAATATTCGGGAAGACGGAACCCGGTATAGGGCTGAAAGGATTTGGGTACCAAAATTTGGAGATATGAGAGAAATGGTACTTAGAGAAGCTCATAAAACCAGATACTCAATACATCCTGGAACGGGGAAGATGTACAAGGATCTCAAGAAACATTTTTGGTGGCCGGGTATGAAAGCCGATGTTGCTAAATACGTAGGAGAATGTTTGACGTGTTCTAAGGTCAAAGCTGAGCATCAGAAACCATCAGGTCTACTTCAACAACCCGAAATCCCGGAATGGAAATGGGAAAACATTACCATGGATTTCATCACTAAATTGCCAAGGACTGCAAGTGGTTTTGATACTATTTGGGTAATAGTTGATCGTCTCACCAAATCCGCACACTTCCTGCCAATAAGAGAAGATGACAAGATGGAGAAGTTAGCACGACTGTATTTGAAGGAAGTCGTCTCCAGACATGGAATACCAATCTCTATTATCTCTGATAGGGATGGCAGATTTATTTCAAGATTCTGGCAGACATTACAGCAAGCATTAGGAACTCGTCTAGACATGAGTACTGCCTATCATCCACAAACTGATGGGCAGAGCGAAAGGACGATACAAACGCTTGAAGACATGCTACGAGCATGTGTTATTGATTTCGGAAACAGTTGGGATCGACATCTACCGTTAGCAGAATTTTCCTACAACAACAGCTACCATTCAAGCATTGAGATGGCGCCGTTTGAAGCACTTTATGGTAGAAAGTGCAGGTCTCGGATTTTTTGGAGTGAGGTGGGGGATAGACAGATTACGGGTCCGGAGATTATACAAGAAACTACCGAGAAGATCATCCAAATTCAACAACGGTTGAAAACTGCCCAAAGTCGACAAAAGAGCTACGCTGACATTAAAAGAAAAGATATAGAATTTGAAATTGGAGAGATGGTCATGCTTAAAGTTGCACCTTGGAAAGGCGTTGTTCGATTTGGTAAACGAGGGAAATTAAATCCAAGGTATATTGGACCATTCAAGATTATTGATCGTGTCGGACCAGTAGCTTACCGACTTGAGTTACCTCAACAACTCGCGGCTGTACATAACACTTTCCACGTCTCGAATTTGAAGAAATGTTTTGCTAAAGAAGATCTCACTATTCCGTTAGATGAAATCCAAATCAACGAAAAACTTCAATTCATCGAAGAACCCGTCGAAATAATGGATCGTGAGGTTAAAAGACTTAAGCAAAACAAGATACCAATTGTTAAGGTTCGATGGAATGCTCGTAGAGGACCCGAGTTCACCTGGGAGTGTGAAGATCAGATGAAGAAGAAATACCCGCATCTATTTCCAGAAGATTCATCAACACCTTCAACAGCTTAAAATTTCGGGACGAAATTTATTTAACGGGTAGGTACTGTAGTGACCCGAACTTTTCCATGTTTATATATATTAATTGAGATTGATATTTACATGATTAAATGTTTCCAACATGTTAAGCAATCAAACTTGTTAAGACTTGATTAATTGAAATATGTTTCATATAGACAATTGACCACCCAAGTTGACCGGTGATTCACGAACGTTAAAACTTGTAAAAACTATATGATGACATATATATGGATATATATATAGTTAACATGATACTATGATAAGTAAACATATCATTAAGTATATTAACAATGAACTACATATGTAAAAACAAGACTACTAACTTAATGATTTTTAAACGAGACATATATGTAACGATTATCGTTGTAAAGACATTTAATGTATATATATCATATTAAGAGATATTCATACATGATAATATCATGATAATATAATAATTTAAAATCTCATTTGATATTATAAACATTGGGTTAACAACATTTAACAAGATCGTTAACCTAAAAGTTTCAAAACAACACTTACATGTAACGACTAACGATGACTTAACGACTCAGTTAAAATGTATATACATGTAGTGTTTTAATATGTATTTATACACTTTTGAAAGACTTCAATACATTTATCAAAATACTTCTACTTAACAAAAATGCTTACAATTACATCCTCGTTCAGTTTCATCAACAATTCTACTCGTATGCACCCGTATTCGTACTCGTACAATACACAGCTTTTAGATGTATGTACTATTGGTATATACACTCCAATGATCAGCTCTTAGCAGCCCATGTGAGTCACCTAACACATGTGGGAACCATCATTTGGCAACTAGCATGAAATATCTCATAAAATTACAAAAATATGAGTAATCATTCATGACTTATTTACATGAAAACAAAATAACATATCCTTTATATCTAATCCATACACCAACGACCAAAAACACCTACAAACAATTTCATTCTTCAATTTTCTTCATCTAATTGATCTCTCTCAAGTTCTATCTTCAAGTTCTAAGTGTTCTTCATAAATTCCAAAAGTTCTAGTTTCATAAAATCAAGAATACTTTCAAGTTTGCTAGCTCACTTCCAATCTTGTAAGGTGATCATCCAACCTCAAGAAATCTTTGTTTCTTACAGTAGGTTATCATTCTAATACAAGGTAATAATCATATTCAAACTTTGGTTCAATTTCTATAACTATAACAATCTTATTTTAAGTGATGATCTTACTTGAACTTGTTTTCGTGTCATGATTCTGCTTCAAGAACTTCGAGCCATCCAAGGATCCATTGAAGCTAGATCCATTTTTCTCTTTTCCAGTAGGTTTATCCAAGGAACTTAAGGTAGTAATGATGTTCATAACATCATTCGATTCATACATATAAAGCTATCTTATTCGAAGGTTTAAACTTGTAATCACTAGAACATAGTTTAGTTAATTCTAAACTTGTTCGCAAACAAAAGTTAATCCTTCTAACTTGACTTTTAAAATAAACTAAACACATGTTCTATATCTATATGATATGCTAACTTAATGATTTAAAACCTGGAAACACGAAAAACACCGTAAAACCGGATTTACGCCGTCGTAGTAACACCGCGGGTTGTTTTGGGTTAGTTAATTAAAAACTATGATAAACTTTGATTTAAAAGTTGTTATTCTGAGAAAATGATTTTTATTATGAACATGAAACTATATCCAAAAATTATGGTTAAACTCAAAGTGGAAGTATGTTTTCTAAAATGGTCATCTAGACGTCGTTCTTTCGACTGAAATGACTACCTTTACAAAAATGACTTGTAACTTATTTTTCCGACTATAAACCTATACTTTTTCTGTTTAGATTCATAAAATAGAGTTCAATATGAAACCATAGCAATTTGATTCACTCAAAACGGATTTAAAATGAAGAAGTTATGGGTAAAACAAGATTGGATAATTTTTCTCATTTTAGCTACGTGAAAATTGGTAACAAATATATTCCAACCATAACTTAATCAACTTGTATTGTATATTATGTAATCTTGAGATACCATAGACACGTATACAATGTTTCGACCTATCATGTCGACACATCTATATATATTTCGGAACAACCATAGACACTCTATATGTGAATGTTGGAGTTAGCTATACAGGGTTGAGGTTGATTCCAAAATATGTATAGTTTGAGTTGTGATCAATACTGAGATACGTATACACTGGGTCGTGGATTGATTCAAGATAATATTTATCGATTTATTTCTGTATATCTAACTGTGGACAACTAGTTATAGGTTACTAACGAGGACAACTGACTTAATAAACTTAAAACATCAAAATATATTAAAAGTGTTGTAAATATATTTTGAACATACTTTGATATATATGTATATATTGTTATAGGTTCGTGAATCAACCAGTGGCCAAGTCTTACTTCCCGACGAAGTAAAAATCTGTGAAAGTGAGTTATAGTCCTACTTTTAAAATCTAATATTTTTGGGATGAGAATACATGCAGGTTTTATAAATGATTTACAAAATAGACACAAGTACGTGAAACTACATTCTATGGTTGAATTATCGAAATCGAATATGCCCCTTTTTATTAAGTCTGGTAATCTAAGAATTAGGGAACAGACACCCTAATTGACGCGAATCCTAAAGATAGATCTATTGGGCCTAACAAACCCCATCCAAAGTACCGGATGCTTTAGTACTTCGAAATTTATATCATATCCGAAGGGTGTCCCGGAATGATGGGGATATTCTTATATATATGCATCTTGTTAATGTCGGTTACCAGGTGTTCACCATATGAATGATTTTTATCTCTATGTATGGGATGTGTATTGAAATATGAAATCTTGTGGTCTATTGTTACGATTTGATATATATAGGTTAAACCTATAACTCACCAACATTTTTGTTGACGTTTTAAGCATGTTTATTCTCAGGTGATTATTAAGAGCTTCCGCTGTCGCATACTTAAATAAGGACAAGATTTGGAGTCCATGCTTGTATGATATTGTGTAAAAACTGCATTCAAGAAACTTATTTTGTTGTAACATATTTGTATTGTAAACCATTATGTAATGGTCGTGTGTAAACAGGATATTTTAGATTATCATTATTTGATAATCTACGTAAAGCTTTTTAAACCTTTATTGATGAAATAAAGGTTATGGTTTGTTTAAAAATGAATGCAGTCTTTGAAAAACGTCTCATATAGAGGTCAAAACCTCGCAACGAAATCAATTAATATGGAACGTTTTTAATCAATAAGAACGGGACATTTCATGGGGATGGTACAAGACATAGGAAAACGAGTTCATCAAATACAGTAGGTGATCGGATAGATTGGTGGACAACTTTTAGTCGAAAGGAAAGTAAACGTTTTATATAGTAACGAAAGTGGGAGAAGGAAAGGTGAAGTGGTTATGTTTGGGATCACAATCGAATTATAGACAGAAAAGACGAGTAGTGGTCACGAGCAGGTGGTTTGTTGTGATTTGTTAAAATGGGTTTTACGTTGGATCAAAACAGAAACAAACATAGTAGCAGATTCATATAGCAACAAGCAATAGTGGATATTGAAGGTTGAAGAAGGTGGTCGAATGGCGAAGAAGAGTGATAGTAATGGTAAGTGATAATAGTAATAATGTATTGAATGATTTTCTTTTCTGTTTTCATTTTTTTTTTCTCTTCTTTTTGAGTTGCTGTAAACCATTGCAATATATAGATGATAATATCTTGTGAATCGAATATTTAAAGCAGTATATTAGTTTGTTATCTAGTGATGATGATCGATCAGGAATCTCTAATCAGAGAAAGAAGGACATAAATAAAAATAAAGTATAAAGCTTGATTGGCTCGACAACTTAATATTCTGTCAGAAGAAATTAAGAAAAGTGAAATTGACCCTTAACAAATTTTGTTTGCGTTTGAGATAATTGATTCGGATTGTTAACTCTAGGAGACAAATCAAACAGTTTAGATTATGATAGGGAATTGATTTTGATTCTCTTATAATTAACTACGTAATTATTTATATATATATGTATATAATTGTATTTGTATAAATATATATCTATATATATATATATATATATATATATATATATATATATATATATATATATATCAGTATATGTATTTATTCCTATATATATATCTATATTTTTATTTATAAATATGTATTTATATATATATCTGTTTATATAATTGATTTTATATATATGTATATATATATATATATATATATATATATATATATATATATATATATATATATATATATATATATATATATATATATATATAAAATTCATAAACATTAATAATGATTCTGTTATTAATAATAATATACTAATACTAATAATAACAATAATAAAGTTATTAATAATAATATTGAAATACTAATAATAACACTAATAATTGTATTAGTAATAATACTAAATAATAATATCAAAATAATAAATGAAAATAATAATACAGGTATGATAATGTTATTAATGGAAAAGTTTAAGTTTAATAATAATTAATAATAATGATGACAATAAAAAATATGATAATAATAATCCTATTAGTTATAATAATATTATATTATTAATGATAATATTAATAATAATAATATAATCATATCAGATTTTATATACCTTATTTCAGAAATAATAATATTAATAATACAAATATTAATATTAACAATAATAGTTAAAGTAATGATAATAATATTACTATACGAATTATATTTTCAAATTAATTATGAAATTCATATATAATAACTTTTATTAAATATTTATTATTTATACATTGGATATATAATATTTTAATTATACATAAAATTCATATACATAGATTCATAATGGTATATATATATATATATATATATATATATATATATATATATATATATATATATATATATATATATATATATAATAGTAGCTTTTCTATTTTATTATTTTACATTTTTAATTCTAAATGATTAAGTATACTTTATTAGTTTCAAAATGTTATATACATTTATATTTATATTTATATCCATAAATGTATTTACATATTCATTTACTCATAATTGTTCGTGAATCGTCACGAATAGTCAAAGGTCAAGATGAATACATGAATAAAGTTCAAAAGTTTTTGAGATTCAATTTAAATAGACTTTGCTTATCATGTCGAAACCATATACGAATAAAGTTTAAATTTGGTCGAAAATTTTCGAGTCATCACATTGCTTTTGTTTAAATGTTTTCTAGGCGCGATCTTCTCCATTTTCTCTGTCTTTTTGTATTCACTGCCGTGTGCATTTTCATTTGGAAACGATCTAGGTTCTATTAAAGTTTTTGTTATTTTCGTTAAAAAGAAAAAGAAAACCTAAAATCTGTTTTTAATTGGACATGCGTCAATTGGAGGAAACTCGGTTTCACATTTTAGATGATGATAAGAGCAATTGTGGTCACCGGTCAATGAGGTGCAAGTGCCTACTACTTGGCCGTAGCCATCAGAATGGAAAGGACCAAATAAGCCACAACTAATCTATATTATGCAATTTTGGTACAATACTTAACATTATTTTTCTATTGAATGAATGATGCACATATGTGTGTTTTATGTTATGTACTTATCTTAAGCACATTTTAGTTTCCATTAAACAACGCAACGCAATATTACGGAGCAGTTAGCTTTTTTCCTTTCAACCTTTAACTTTGAATATCATAAATGTTTTGCAAGTAATGTTAGACATAAAATAAAGTAGACCATGTATTCAAGGCGAAGTCATAAATTAAAGTCAAGGGGGACTCAACATTTTTTTTTTTAAACTGTAAAATTATAACAAAGAACGTGGTGGTCACATATTTTGACCGATAGTACCAATTTTTTAGCATTTAACCCATTTCTTATTATCTAGTAGTTTTCAATAATAACAAAGATATTTCTAACATTAAATCATCTTAAACTAATGTAACTTGCACTAAATTTATTGAATAACAGTTGTTAAACTTAAGTTGTTGAAGGTGGATGAGCACCACCCAGTCTCCTCTTGTCTCCGCCACTGCATGTATTACAGACTTATACAACGACATGTTGATAAAAATCTAAGCCATACCAAAAAAAACATGACCATTCAAGTGTAAAGTTATAACAAAATATCCTATCATCAAAATTTCTAAATCAAATATAATAATCGAAATGCCACTAGTCTAGCAGTAGAAATAACACCTCCAATCATAACAAAATAATACCCGAGTCGATAGTATCTTTATTCGATGAGCGCACATTTAGAATAAAATATTTCACTGTAGAAGATAACTTTCACTAACATTAACATTTATTTATCTAAATATCAATAGAGACTTGTCGGCCCTCTGTTGAGTTTTTCTACCTTGATAATTCGACATTTGTGTAAATTGATCATTTTACCCACTAGGTTTTCATACCGTTTCTACACTCTTCTTCTTCATTTTCAACGCCATTTCTTTCACCACTTACTTTCTTCACCTCTTTCCTTCACTATTCTTAGACCTACTTCTACATTCGACGGTTGGAATTTGTTGTGGTTTTAACCGATGCAGTCGTATGTTGTGTTTTTAATTGATTGTTTTCGTCGACAGTTTCCGGTGTTTTTATTTCATATAAAAGAAAAACTATATTCCTATATCTGACCTCATTTCAAGACGATATGTATATACATATTTATTTATATGTATTTTAGCCTAATTTTGACTACCTATAATTAAAAAATTCATTTTTTTGGGGGTCTAAATTTCAAGGGGTAAAACAAAATATCATCCAAACCTAAAGGATATAATATGAAACAAATAAAAGCCCGCCCCTCCTCTTCCCCTGCATATATATATACTCGGTCAGATTCTGTTTACAAAACACAAACACAAAACACACACAAACATTCATTTATGGAAATCTACGGTCTCCCCTCTTACATCTTCTGCATACTATTTACCTTTTATTTTACAGGTGTAACGGTATGGGCAAACGACCCGAACTGTAATTCAGTTGGAGAGTTTAAACCAACGAAACTATTTGTATTTGGTGATTCATATTCGGATACCGGAAACAACCCGAGAGCGCTTGCAAGTTCATGGAAAACACCGTATGGTCATACTTTTCCCGGAAAGCCAGCTGGTAGATATTCAGATGGCCGTGTACTCACCGATTATCTTGGTATTTTTCGTACACTTTTGCTTAATATTCTCAACTCTTTACTTATTCCCGAATAAATTCCACGTGTCCTATAATTTAAAAATGGTTAGACTGTTTGTGAAAGGCAAGTAGTGTACTTCTGATAAGATCAAGAGATGGAGTTTTTTTTAAAGGGGAGTGTCAAATTTGAGTGTTAAATATTGTGGTGGTGATGTGGTAAAATATTATTGGTAGTTGGTATAAAATATAATAATTATAATTAATAATATATAAAAATAAGTGGTAAAATCTGATTTGTCCATCAAAATTTGACACAACTTTATATTTCCGTCAGATTTGTAACTGACGCCCATTTCGTCAAATTTTGACGCCCCGTTAAGGGCGTTAGGGGCGTTAAATAGATGACACATGTGAATCCACGTAATTTGACGTCAAAAAGTGACGCCTGGTTATTATCAGTCTTACGGAGTATTTCTTATTTATGCTGTAAAAAAGTGACACGTGTAATAGCGAAACTATGGATAATAATCGTAAGTACGGAGTATATAATATACATTCATTTCGTGAGAATTAATTGTAAGACGCAAATAGTATTGGTTTACTCGCTTTTTAATTTGTTAAGTACAAGTTAATACTATTAGGTTAATTATTATTTGATATCATACTAATTACCTTTTTGAATAAAAGTATCATGCAAAAAAAATTTAATAGTGTAATCATTTAATGTTACAGTGCTTTGTTTTTGACTTTTCTGTTTGCAATCGACCTCTATGTTTTAAATAGGCTCATGCTCTTACGGAGTACAGTATTATTTGAGATAGACAATTACTCACACATTTATTTACTATAAATTGTAAATCCTTTAAATAAGGAAATACGTACACACGTCTATATTCTATATTAAAATTCATAGCTCATAAATTCTTAAAATATCATTTTGTTAAAGCAAAAACAATAAACTTTTAGTAAATATTTTGGAAAACTGAAGAGTCGTTGTCCGAGTATGAAGTTGGTCCTTCTAACTAGGAGGTCGAACATTCAAGTCCGGATAATATGAGTATATATTTCGTTGATTAATTTGTGAGAGTGGTCTGAAAGTTTGACTAAAAGAAACTTATATATTAAAATATATCAGTAATAATTTTTCTTTTAATGGGGATATATTAAATTAAATTATATTATCATTTTGCAAAATATACTTTACAATATTACATATATGTCTAACCGGACCCATCTTAGTTATCCAACTATTTTACTTCCAAAAGAATCCTATGCTTCCTTTGGCTATTATAATAATATGATACTTTGAATCGTTTTCCTATTTTTATTACTCCGTATATAAATATAAAACATTCTCATTCAACTTATTCTCTAATCACTATCTCTAACAACAATGTAAATAAAAAATTAAATGAGAATGTTTTGTCTAATAAATAAAACAAATGTTTTGCCTAATAAATAGAAAAAAATATTTTTCAGAAATGAAATAAAATCGACATTCCCATCTAAATTAAGGATATCGTATGAATCGGAAAATAAGGGGGAAAAATAATACTCGTAACAATGAACCTTTTAAAAGTGGTGCGATAATAATAAGAACAATCAATAATTAATACTCCGTAATAATAATAATATATGGCGAGTAATGATAATTCAAGTACATCTAGAAAGTGGAAGAGGAGTCGGCTAATTTCATTCCATGCCCCACTTCTGGTTTCTGCTTTTATTTATTTTTTGTTTTTCTTATTCACCCTTCAAACAAATATATACATTTACATATATACATAGTTTAATCTAATATTGCTATGTTTTGACCCTTATATCCTTAGTTTATGTGTGATCCATGTTATGTTGTTGCCATGTTGTGGGAGCTGTCACCTATGTTTTTAATGACACATTAATAAATTACCACTTATTTTGTTGAATTTTTGGTGATCATTTTAAAAATTGCCTTGGTCTTTACCCTATAGCGTTCTCTCTTTACCATCGTCATCCAATATCATGCAACTCACTGTTTCCACATGGGCACACTTTTGAAAACTTACATTTTACCCCCTCAAGTTATATTGTGTATGTAAATAACACTTGAGTTTGAAAAGTGTCACTATTTATGTTCGATCCTTGGCCTTTAGACTGTTTTCAACCGTGGCGGTGACATAAAAGTCAAGTGATCTAATTTTTGGTGATGTGGCAAGGTCAAAAGATGAAGTTAAATAAAGGGGAGTGTCAAATTTGAGGGTTAAATTTGTGAATGAGTGATGTGTTAAAATATTATTGGTAGTTGGGTATAAAATTAAAAATATTTGAAAAAATCTGATTGGCTGACACACATTTGACACACCAGTCAAATTCTCGACTGACGCCCGGGTGTCAAATTTTGACGCCGCGTTAGGGGCGTCAAGGGCGTCAAAGCTGTTGTCAAGTGGGATGACGGGAGAAATTTGACGCCGGGTTATATACCGTCTTAGGTTAACTGAAATTTTGAATTTTGAAGTAGTTATGGATGAAGTATAGTAGTCTATTGTGTCCTTTTACTTTCTTCACACATAAAAAGCTTAATGTTTATAGTTATATAGATTACGACAATATATTCTAGTAATGAATAGCGCCTAACATATACGAATTTGTTTGCTCTCTTTTTGTACTTTAATACCCAACCGCGTTGCATGAACTAAAGGGTATGCCGTCATCCAAAAGGCTAAATGATCAATCAACATATTGCACAACAGCACATATATAGCATATTACCATGTGTAGATCACTAGGACAGTTAAGCATTTAAAGTAGACATTCTTTTGAACATGATGGTTTAAAGTGTAAATATTACAAATATTACCTATTCATTAAGTCAATAAGTCCTAAAGCCTTGATCCCAATTATTCGAGTCATGTCATATAAGTCTACTTAGTGTGTATTTGGCAAAAAAGCTTTTTAGCTTATGAAAATTTAAACTTATTTTTTTATAAGCTAAAGCTAATCCTATCGTTTGATAGGAACTTATAATTAAATAATTCTATTCCAAATGCAAAGCCTAACACCCATATGAAAGAAATAATCTCCGGGATAAAATAAGCTTATTCTAGGAGCTTATGACATATGAAATTACTTCATTATCTTTTACTCCCTTCATCCCATAACTTTTTTTTGAAAAGCAAACTTATATTAAACCACTAACAGGAATGTGAAACTAGCATTTGGAGCTAACTTATTTCATTATCTTTTACTCCCTCTGTCTCATAATAAGTGTCATGTAGACTATAAAATATAAACTCCAGGACACTTATTATGGGACGGAGGGAATATATCATTATCATTATACGGAGTATTTCATTTGATTGATGTTCTTATATATCATTTTAAATAGATAACTTTGAGATAGTTTACCAAACACTTATAAAATATAAACTTTAACTTAAAATATAAACTCCACCTTGTTGAACAGCTCTAGTTTAACTATGAGCTAGTTCCTTCCAAACACGCCATTATGTAGGCTTAAAACTAGATATAATTCTTTTATGGGCAAATAGTCCGAAAAGGTAACCTATATTGTCAAATTTGACAATCAAGGTAACTCCAAAAAAAGATGCCCGGAAAGGATTTTAATTTTAAAAACTTCGGAGAAAAGGTAACATCGTTAAATTCATTGACGATCGTCAGTCAAAATTACACAATTGGTCCCTAAAGTTTGTTAAAAGTTTTCACCAATAACCTCTTCATTATCTTCAACCCAAATCTTCATCCTCCTCGTTTTCAAGTGGTGGCGGTGCTTAAACAAAGGAAAGAAATTTTGTGGTGAGACTAAATATGGTGAAGATATCGTATGCAAAAGGTGTAAACATACACAAATAATCACATTTTCTACTACTTCTCACCTTCAAGTTAATCATCATCTCCATCAAAAATTTAGGGTTTTTTTTTTTTTTTTTTTTTTTTTTTTTTTTTTTTTTTTTTTAAGCTTAAACACCAAAATAATTATAAATTTGAGCTTCTATATACACGTTTGAGCTAATTGAACATTCAGATCGAATTTACAAACATTTTTTTCTCAGATCTGAAAATCTTTTTTCCATGAATTATTCATCGTCGGTCTTAGCTTTCTGGACTGATTCGAGTATAATTTTAGAAATGTAAAATAAAAGAGTTGCTTAGAATCGATTCTTGAAACTATCTGTAAAATCTTAGGTCCTAAATCATCCATTTGAGCTTGAATTTCATGGTCAAAGTTTATGACAAAAAAGTCAAATTAATCCTAAATGTTTTAATTCGGAAGCTGTGAATTGTTTCACGCTATGTTTCTGATTGACGAGGCTTTGGAATAGGATTTGAAACGTTTTTCATGAAGGATTCAACAACAAAAACACAGCAGATTTCGTTTTTGATTGTCAAAGTTCATTTAAAGAAGTTGTTGTTCTGTATTTTTTGAAAAATTAATATATTTTCTCTCTGCCGAAAAAAAAGATGTTGTTCATTGATCGATTCTGACTTCATATCCATCATGACTTCTAATATCTAATCAGATGATTACAAGCAGAAGCAAATTTGGACCTATTATTTGATATGCAAAATTCGAATGTAAATGGTAAGGATTTATAAATTAACAAATTAAAAGTATAAGAATTTATAAATTATGAAGAGGATTATGGGTACATTTTTTAAGAAACTTCAAGGACAAATTGTGTATTTTTTAACTAACGGTCGTTGGTGAATTTGACGAAGATTACCTCAATTTTAAATTTTTTGAACACGTAATCTTTTTCTTGCGTAAAAATAAAATTGAAATTCATTTCGGGCTTGTGCAAATTGGGGTTACCTTGATTGTCAAATTGAGTAACTTATGTTACTTTTTCGGGCGATTTGCTCTTCTTTTATTCATTGAATTTTGTTATCTCTCTTGATTTTATCAAATCAATTATTCACGTCTACCAAACACATTTTTACTTTTTTAGGAGACCTAAAATCTACATCATTTTTTTTTTCAATTTTTTATGTGCATATCATAGATAGTTTATTTGAATAAAACTTAGCACACATGACCACTGCATGAGGTACAAGTATGAAGTACCCAATGCATTCAAAGGACTAGTGAAAGTTCATTTTTGTGTGTTGTCAATGTGACACTACCCATAAAAAAGAAAAAAAGAGAGTAAGAAAAGCTAGCTTTTGTGAGTATATATCAAAACTTTAGTGCCACAATGCCCTATTGCTCTGTGCCAGCCTTAAATCTTTCCTCCTTTTTTTAATCTCACTTTTAAACTGTTATCATACTGTCTTCCCTATTCTTATATGCTATGAATCATAATTAGTTGTCCAAGAAACACTCATAGAATACAATATAAGTACTATCCTATCTACTAAATACTCCACTTGCACTTCAACTAAATAAGTATCAACTTTCTGACCTTTTCAACTTGTAATATATTCTTGTAGACTATAATAAAGTGTTCCTTTAATTATGTCATTAAAGATCATCAATTTCAATAAGGTAACTAACATTCGTATAATTTGAGTTAAAGGTATTGACCCAATTATAGATGACATGTCTGTCTTAGTCATTTTCATCGGACCTTCTTGACTTGATAACATTGACTTCTTGACTACGTACATGATACGCCATTTTGATGAATCGCCGAATCGGACAACTTGCAATTTTGATGGATTGTACTTGTGATTGTTTATAAATTACTGGCATTTTGGTCATTTCATGTGCAAAATGACTTAATCGATCAAAATTGCTTGCCAGCGAAGCGTCCATTTAAGTGATTTAGTAGCATGGAGAAAATATGTAACAACTCGTCCCATATCAGTTTAATAATTGTAATTGACTAATATCTTTCACCATGACCTTAATTGAAACCTAAAAATATATGGTTAGTCGATGATCATGTACAGTAGTTTACTAAGTAAATAATTTAGCTTACGAAGTATAAATCTGAACGATGTTGAATATCTTTCTGTGCAATTTGCTCTCTCACCTTTTTTTTTTCAATTATGTGATTCATATTAAGGCAAAATTGCGAGTCATATAACATTTGTAATATCGTAATGCTATGAATCTGCAGCCAGGTTTATGGGATTGAAGTCTCCATTGCCGCATCAAATGATGAAATATGGGAAGGATAAGTTGAAGTACGGAATGAACTTTGCTTATGGTGGGACAGGGGTGTTTGACACCGGCAATTTACAGCCAAACATGACCTCTCAGATTGGATTTCTTCAGAATTTATTGCACGAAAACGTTTACACAAAGCGTGATTTAGAGTCATCTTTGGCTCTTGTTACCGTATCCGGCAATGATTATGGCGCTTACACTTCTTCAGGTGGCTCCGAACTGGTAAAACCTACTTTCTCTGTTGCAGATAGTACAATGACTTCATGACATATATGCCCAATACATAAGTAGACAATTTTTGGTAATTGGCATATATGTAATTAACAATGATACATAAATTGACAATCGTTGTTGTTGTGATTAACCCTTTCTTCCAAAGATAGTCTAGTGGTTGGGGTCCTAATATCTTCGTAGGAGGTGTTAGCTTCAAACTTCACTAGCACCATATCGTAAGGTGGTTAGAAAAATGGGTCGAAATATTCACGGGATAACACGGTTAAGCCGCAACATATCTTAGGGTGGTTAGAGAAATAGTTCGGAAATGGTCAACACGGTTAAGCCGCATACATCCGAGTAATAATACTCCCTCGAATAGCTTGAATAGAGAAAACTTTATCTGTGATAACACGGTTAAACCGCAACATATTTTAGGGTGGTTAGAGAAATGTGTCGGAGTCTCAGAGATGTTCATTGATAACATGGTTAAGCCGCATACATCTAATACTCCCTTGAATAACCTGAAGAGAGAAACCTTTATTTGTTTATCTGTTTATAAAGTTGTTTAAAAGATTATAGACTATTGACTTTAACAAATCTTCGCATTTGATTTTTTGGAAACTAAACAAAAAAATCATAGTAAAGTAGTATAATATTATTGTTAAGTTGCAAATATTTTATTTTGGAAACTGTTGTTTATGTAGGGTCTGCCTGTATTCATAGCAAGTGTTGTAAAACAAATGGCAATAAACTTGAAGGCGATTCATGATTTAGGAGTAAGACGAGTGTTAGTGAATATGTTACAGCCTTTAGGGTGCCTACCTCAAAGCACGATCTTAAATTCATACCAAGAATGCAATGATTCCCAGAATACGGCAGTCGGTATCCACAACCAATTGTTACAGCAGGCCGTTTCGAAACTAAACAATGACACCAAAAATTCTAGTTTTCTCATGCTTGATCTTTATAGCGCCTTTGATACAGTGCTAAAAAACAAAGGTAATTTTACTGGTATTGGCTTTGTACATCCTTAATTTACCAAAGATAGAACCAACTGCCATTAGCCCGGGTAAAACAAAAGGGTTTTTTTAGGCCCGGTTGAGCCCAAGAGTTATATATGAGTCATAATATATGATCAAAAGCCCAGTTAGTCTTGGGCTAATAGTTAGTCCCGGGCAAAGCCCGACTACAAGACCCGGTAGCCTCTATAGCATTTTTCTTCTTCGATAGACTATGGTTTAGTCTTCTTGATAAAATGATAAGTCAAATGGTTGATATTAACATAGATTTTTAGTAATTAAATATGAATTTTTTTAATGACAACTAAGGGTGAAGGTGCATAAAATTCTCGTAAAATTTTATAATTACCATTTATAATTAATTATTTTAAAAATCCCTAAATATTTTAGTTTTAACAAAAATCCCTAAATATTTTAATTTTAATATAAAAAAAATGTAAGAGAAGGGGATTGCGAGTTTGCGACCAATTGAGACTTCCAAGCCCAAATTAGTCCTTTTTCAGTTATGGTCAGCCTTCAGTTATATTAAAAAAAATGGGCTTAAGAAACTTTGTTTCTATAACTACTATCCATTGTTTATGCAGCAGTTTATGAAATTACTTAAAAGGTTTGTTATTTCTGTTATGTGATGGGCATTTTTTGTACGTATCAGGTAACTCGAAGTTTGATACTCCGTTGAAATCATGTTGTGTTGCTACAAAAAGCGGTGCGAATTGTGGAAGTGTAGACGATAATGGAAATCCGTTGTATACTGTTTGTAATGACACCGAATCCATGTTCTTTTGGGACACGGTGCACCCAACACAAGCTGGATGGCGAGCCGTGTTTTTAACTCTGCGGTCTTCATTGAATCAAATATATATCTAGCTTACGGTTCTTTCTGTGTTTTACGTTTACTTGTTTCGTTTTTTATTTGTTGCTTAATTAACGTCGCTGTATCACGCGTCCCAATCTCGTGGGACCTAATGTCAGTTGTTTCAGTTTTGGTCGTTGTAAAAAATTGAAATTTAATTAAATGCTACGTTAGGACATGGAACAATAAAGGAGTTCCCATTGTTGGGTGTAATATATGGGGGTTGGGCGTTTTGTAGTTTTCGTATTTATGTTGTAGCTCGTTTAGGTGTAACTAGTCCGGACTGGCCCGCGCGTTGCGGCGGGGGGCTTTCGGCCTGCGTATTCATATTTAACGTAGTTTTGTGTATTTACAGAGGGGAACACGGCTCGTGTTAAGTGCCGTTTTAGATGTCGTGTTAAGCGTTTTTTAAAAAGTATCCGTTTCGAACATAGTTAGTTTTGTTTTGTTCAATAAATTTTTTCGAGTGCAATGGTGCTGTCGGAAAAATTTAACTCCCGGCGAACAGAAATATACGGGTTGTCGTTGTGTTTAGCGTTTTTTTAAAAAGTGTCCGTTTTGGACGTGATTAGTTTCGTTTTGTTCATAAAATTATTTCGAGTCTGACGATGCCGTCGAAAAAATTTAACTCGTGGCAAGCGGGAAGATACGGGTTGTCGTTGTGTTTAGCGTTTTTTTTTAGAAGTGTCCGTTTCGCGTATAGTTAGTCCCGTTGGGTTCGTAAGATTTTTTCGAGTTGAACGGTGGTCTCTGAAAAATTTAACTCGCACCGAGCGAGAAGATAAGGCCCGTTATATATTCGGGTGGAATTATTTTCTTTTATTTTAATAAAATTATTTAGTTACACTTTTTACCCCTGAAAAAATCTAAACTTGAGGGGTCGTTGTGTAAATATGGTCGAAGTTGAGGGACTGTTTGTAATGTGAACGCAAACTCAAAACGACAATCCGATATAACTGAAATGACGACGTTTACCACAACTTTTAGTATGTAAGGGATCCGATATAACTGAAATGACGACGTTTACCACAACTTTTAGTATGTAAGGGTTAATAATATTTGATTCTTTGTTGTAATTTTCGTATTTATATTGCTTGTGGTGATGTTGCGCGTTTTGTGTAGTTGGTTGTAGTTTCTTTGGCTAGCGTTTGTGAGTTAGATGGTGTTGAATCGTTATCGAAAGGCTTTGATTTCTCGCCATCTAGTTCATGTTAGAGTTTTAGTTTGTTTTTTGTGGTTCGATACTCGTTTTAGTTGTGTGGTTTGCTTTGTGATTTTTAGTATTCTTAATAAAGTTTTCGTTATTTGCCAAAATAATAATGATAATAATAATGATAATGATAATGATAATGATGATAATAATAATAATAGTAATAATAATAATAATAATAATAATAATAATAATAATAATAATAATAATAGTGTTATATTTCAGTAGGCTTATAACTACCTTTAGTGGCCTGGTTCAATATATTCAAATTGAAAGAACCAATAAAAGAGAGATGTGTTGTAGAAGATATAGGAGAGAAAGAGGTTGAAGAGAGGTGTGATGTATTTAATGTATATGTGTGTTTTTGTAACTTACATTATGCACATATATATAGTACAAATTTTACTATCCATATTTGACTAATTACCATCCATATTTAACTACTAAATTTACAACACTCCCCCTTGGATGGTAATTTTTTTAAAGAGCAATTAATACTGCCTCGTTAAAAACCTTGCTAAAGAAAATCCAGTGGGATAAAACTTTAGCTAAGGGAAAAAGAGTGCAGCATAGAGTTGACTCCCCCTCAAGTAGACAACGCTGAGTCGTCACATCTTTTGAACTTGCCTCATGCCAATATTGTGAACGTATGTTTTGAAAACAGCGATTGACAGTGCTTTGGTATAAAGATCAGCAGAGTTGTTGATTGAACGTATCTCATTTTAATCTGGTTGTCTTTTACGAGATCTTGAGTATATGAGAAGAATCTGAGGTTTTCATCTGAAACTGTATCATCTAAATCTTTTATGTACAAGTTTGACCCATGTGATTTGTCTACAGTCTCCTTCATGGTTTGCTCAAACTGTTGTTTCAATTCCTATTCCCTTTCAGTCTTTTTCTGAGCCTTACCAATATACCATTCTTTTCCATCAAACTTATGACCGTTAAGACCGTTTATAGCTTTAGCGCCTCGTCAGCATTTATGTTTTGTTCTGTCATTTTTGATACTCTTCTTTCATTTGTACTATGTAAGCTGTATTATCTTCATAGATAGTTGTTGGGCTTTTATAGCGTTCTAGTCCACAAGAATCAATAATGATTTGTATCATTTATCTTAACTAAAATCATTCCCGAGTAGCTTCATGTAATGCAATCACTTCGGCATGATTTGATGATGTTGCAACAAGTGTTTGTTTTGAGAACGTCATGATATTGCGGTACCTCCATTTAAGAATACATATCCAGTTTGAGATTTAGCTTTATGTAGATCAGATAAATAATCTGCATCTGCATAACCAAACAAATCTTGTTTCGAGTTGTTAGAATAAAATAATTATAAATCAGTAGTTCCCCGAAGGTATCAAACTATTTGTTTGTTTCGATTCCAATGTCTTTTGGTAGGGGCTGAGCTGAACCTTGTCAACAAATTAACTGCAAAAGAAATGTCAGATCTTGTATAATTTGTAAGATACATAAGAGCCCCAATTGCACTAAAATATGAAACTTCTGAACCAAGAAGATCTTCATGATCTTCTAGAGGATGAAATGGATTAGTATCAATATTAAGATCTAACAACCATATGAGTACTTAATGGTTTTTGTCTTGTCCATATTAAAATATTTTAAAATCTTTTCGGTATAAGTTGTTTGATGTATAAGTAAGTCATTAGTTATATGCTCAATATGTAAATCAACGTAATACTTGATTTTTTTTATTTTAAAATCTTTCTTTAGAAGTTGAATGGCTTCATAGATTTCTTTATTTAAGATAATTGATATAAACAGCTATGATCACATATCCGAACATTGTTTTTATAAAAACACGTTCAAATAAGTTTATATGTATACCCTTTTCTTATCAAGTAGTAATTTAATCGATTATACCACATACGCCCCGATTGTATAAATCCATTTAGAAATCTTTGTGATTTAATGGAATATATTCCCTTGAGTTTTGCATTAGATTCTTATGATACCTTAACCCTTCAGGTATATTCATATATATATCACTATTAAGTGATCCATACAGATAAGTAGTAACAACATCCATGAGATGCATTTAAATAACTACCAGGTTGATTAAGTATCTAATAAGTAATTGTATTCATTATAGGAGGATAAGTTTTTCTCCTAATTCATTTCTGGTCTTTGTGGGAAATCTTGAGTTACAAGTCTAGTTTTGCCTTGTAACTTCATTTGCACATTTCTTTTCGGATAAAAATTCATTTGTATCCCATTGTTTCACATCTTTAAAAGTGATAACGATTGATCCAAAAACTTTTCTTTTATTGAGCGATTCTAATTCAGCTCGTATTGCTCCTTTCCGTTGAGTTCAATCACGTCTATTTTGATATTCAATGACAGATTTTGGTTCTAGATCATCATCTTTATTCATGCTGTCATTGTAACATTATATGAAAATATCTCATCAAGATTTTTCATTTCATTTCAGTTTCATAATATTGCATAATTTATTGCAATTTATGTATTTACATTTATCAATATCCTCTGCAGAAGGAGTATTGATTTGTGGTTCTTCTTGAACACTTTCTTTTACCTCATTATCAGCTGATTTTCTTTTTCGAGGATTTTTATCTTTGGAACCAATTGGTCTCCCACGTTTCTGCTTTAGCAAAGACTCATGAGTGACATTATTGCCAGCTTTTGTAATTTCAATTCTAGCTGAAGCATTTACTGCTGGTATATATGATTTAGTCACTTATTTTTTGTATCTTTAAATGCATAAAGTAATTAATTTGCAAGTTCTTGCATATGCATTATATTTGAACTTTCTTTTCGCATTCTTTTGTGCGATGATCAATATTCCTTAATTGATGTTCACACCATGAAACATCATTTTATTTATATTTCATTTCTCCCCCTAATATAGGGAACAATGTTTCATTAAAGTGACAATCGACAAAACTTGCTGTAAAAACATCACCCGTCATGGGTTCAATATATCTTATGATTGAAGATGTTTCATATCTAACATATATTTCAATCCTTCTTTGAGGAACCATTTGTTGTGGTTGTTCAATTAAAAATACACTGCACAACCAAATGTTCTAAGATGGAAAATATTTGGTCTCCACCAAAATTAAGTTGGTAATGGAGAATATTTATAACTTGCACTTGATTTAATGCGAATTAATGTCACATCATGTAAATTTACATGTCCCCATATAAATATTGAGAGTTTTGTACTCATTTCTAATTGTCTAGTTATTAGCTGTAAGCGTTTATCTATTGATTCAGCTAAACCAATTTTGTGTATGCACATGAGCAACTGGATGTTCAACAACAATCCTTGTAGACATATAATAATCATTAAAAGCTTGAGATGTTAACTCACCAGCATTATCAAGTCTCATCCTTTTAATGGTGTAATCAGAATAATGTGTTCTTAATTTAATAATTTGTGCAAGAAACTTTGCAAATGCCATATTACGGCTTGATAACACACAAACATGAGACCATGCGTTAGATGCGTCTATTAGAAAAATGGTCCACATGATGGATGAATTGGTCCATATATATACCCTTGAATTCTTTCAAGAAACATTGGTGATTATTTCTCAATGTGCTTTTCATTAATCGCCATATGTGCTTTTCATTAATCACCATATGTGTTTTTCGTTAATCACTATATGTGCTTTTCATTAATCACTATATGTGCTTTTCATTAATCACCATATGTGCTTTTCATTAATCACCATATGTGCTTTTCATCATATATCATTTTCACCATATGCGCTTTTAATCATATGTGCTGCGCTTTTCGTCATATGCACTTTTCATTATATGCGCTTTTAATTATATGCGCTGCGCTTTTCATCATATGCGCTTTGTATCATATGCGCTTTTAATCATATGCGCTGCGCTTTTCATCATATGCGCTTTTAATCCTATGCGCTGCGCTTTTCATCATATGCGCTTTTTATCATATGCGCTTTTTATCATATGCGCTTTTTATCATATGCGCTTTTCGGTGCTACATAGATATTTCTCATTTTTGATTATCATTGACTGATAATCATATCCATTATGATATATATCAGAGAAACTTAACAAATTTCTCTTTGATTTGGGAGAAAACAAGACATTGTTTACCAAAAAATTCGTACCATTTGGTAATATGAAATTTTGCCTTTTTCGTTCCTTATATCAAGTTTGCAAGAGCTGATATAGTATTTATAATTCCTTCATTTGATTTAAATCAATGAAATATTTCTTAGATTTGATCATAGTGTGTATGTTACTACTATCTGCAATACATAGGTCTTTACCATTTAATTGATGTTGTATTTCAGCAGGATTCATACTAAAACTTCAAATAAGATAAGCAAATAATGAGTTATATTTCAGCAAGATAATCAAATTATATTACCAGCAAACAAGTTATAATCTGAAGTACATAAAAGATAACACTTAATAAAACATATGTGTTATGGTCTAAAATCATTTATTTATGAGTGATACATAAAAAAAACTAGGCATCTTAGAAAATTCAAACCATTCAAGTCTCAAGGTAGCTCAGGGTTAATTTAATCAAGATTTGTCAACAGATTCACTCTCGTTGTCTTTTCTTTTGGGACTTATGTAACGACCCGACCAAAACCGTTATTGACGGCGCCGTTAACTTAGGTCCCGTTGCGTGGTCGTAGTCCCTATATGAGACTCGTTTGACCAAAATTATGTCGCATTCATTTGAAAGGTACAAGACTTGCAAGTTTAGTTTACAAAACCATTCGACAACAAGTCTAAGTTTACAAAAGTTGTAAAGTATAAATGACATAACTTGCGACATAATATAAGTTGAAAATCACAGTTGCTATAAATAGCGTAAGTATGTAAACAATATGTTTGAATCCAAAGGTGCTATCACTAGCGTATGTATGTATGTATGTATGCTTGACCCCAAGCAAGAAATCAGAGTGTATGCATGTATGCTCGACTCCAAGCAAGTATGAGTGTACGCGGAAGCATGTATCAAATAGCCAAGTATGAACCTGAGAAACATATAGAAAACTGTCAACGAAAAACGTTGGTGAAATCATAGGTGTTTGTAAACGTTGTTTTTGAACCACAAGATTTAGTATTCCCATAGTTGATTATCAAAATCGTTTGCATTCCAAAAGTATTGTTCGCGAGCACCCAATTATCAAGACTTAACGTTTCCTTCCATAGAACCCCATCACAATAGTGTTAGAACATACACTGTTTCTCGAAAATATATTTCATCCGTAGACGGTAGCGAACCGTCCGTAATGAGGGTTTGTCAAACCCGTATGGCCACACAATATAAGTTCTCGCTTACACCCTGCAAGTGTAACTAATGATAATCGAATTGAGGATTTTTGTTCTAACTCGCTGTGGAATGTTTGTTTCCTTGTACTTGTGTTCAAAGTATAAAAGTATGTAGTATAAAACTGTATATGTTTCTCATCCCATAATTTAAAAGTATAAAAGTTGTTGAAAGATGGGACTATGATCTCACCTCGAGTGTACGAGTATAAAGGTACTTCAACAAGTAAACGTGTGCATGAAAGTTGCTTAGCCTTGACCTAAACAAGTAAGTTGTATCAATTAACCGGTTACGACACAAGGTCGGGTGAAATGTGTTCAATTAGTCCTATGGCTCGTTACGACTCGAATAGTATAGCATGTGAATCACGTTGTCAAGTTTCATGCAAGAATCACGTATAAAAGCATGTTAGAACGTTTGCATAAAAGTTTGGTTAAGTTTGACTAAAAGTCAAACTTGGTCAAAGTCAACGAAAAAGTCAACACGTTCGGGTCGGGTCCCGGACTATTTTTCTATGCTAGTTATTCATATACAAGTATATTAAAACAAGTTTCATGTGAATCGTAGGTCGATAGCTAGTCAAACATTTCGCGTGAAATGCGCCAAACAAAGCAGAATCTGGCCAGGCCAATCCGCGCGCCGCGCGGGGATGGGGCGCGCCGCGCCACCATCTGGGCAGACACTTTCCTGTTTTTCAAAGTATGCACGAACCAAAACATTTTCCAACCCAACTCTTGACCCGAAAACACTTATAATGCCTATCATATATCGTCGAAAAGGTATTTTGACAAGGAATACAACTAACCACTTTTCATCAAGCAAAAACATCATTTACAATAACCGAAAACTCGTCAATTGATCAAGAAAGGTTTATTTTCAAAGTTTCAAGTTCGTAAAACGTATTTTATGATTCGGGAATCCAATTTACACATACGATATGCCGTTTCGAAGGTAATGAAACATACATTACAACTAAACACTAACAATTAACATTCCATGGCATTCGAAACATCAAAAGCTCGTTTTAAGTCTATCCAACCCTAACCAAAATCCGCAAAAATCAATATTCATGTTTTTGAAGTTTCCTTAATCAACCTACGCATCAAAACGAAGCTAGTGATACTAGTAACACAATTAAAACATGAACTTTAACAATCAAACAACATTTAATCTTCCAAAATGCAAGATTAAGCAAACCCATTTCCAAGTTCATACTAGTTACTCCAAATCAACAAATCGAGCAAACAAAACATATATTCATGTTATACACGAGCCATAGACACTAACTAACACAATTTCAAGTATATAAAACGAATTTAGAGAAATCTAGAGTTTTAGAAATGTTACCCAAAATCGGTGAATTTGGTACCAAATCGAAGAGGATGATGAGAGGATCACGAATATGTAATTTGTTTTGAAGTTTGCTTCCCGATCCGGATTTAGATGATGATTTTATGAAGTTGGGGTTTGTGTGTGTGTTCTTGCTAGAGAGAAAGAGAGAGAGAGGGAGATGGTTGAATGGTGAGGAAGGTGGGGAGGTGGTGACTAGTTGCCCCAATTTGGCCAAGTGACGAGATTGGTCCCTCAAGTTTCAAAGCGGGAGCGGTAATTAACCAAACGAATATTTTAAAACGCTCAAGTAAACGGGTGATGTCAAAATTAAATAGCGGGAATATAATGAACGTTACTCACGGAAACTATTAATTTAAATACGAAAGATTATGTTTTAAAAAAAAACGGTGTTAAAATTAAATTTAACGAAAAAACGCGGGATGTTACATTATCCACACCTCAAAAGAAATTTCGTCCCGAAATTTAGTTGGAAGTAGTAGTTGTTGAATCTTACTCGAGATCTTGCGTTGTAAATTCTACGAATAAGTGAAGGTACGTCCTTGAGCATTTCAACGAACTTGAAGGTCGGGATCATATGTTGTTTACGGTTTGGTTTCACGATTTATGGTTTCAACCGGTCCTCCTAGGAAGTGAGGGTTATCGTCGATAGTGAGTTCATCAAAGGAGATAACAAGTTCCCGTTTCGCAAAACACGTCTTTGAGTTGATACATCGAATGTAGGATAAACGGAGACCCAAAATGAGTCGGAAAAGTCTAAACGGCTAGCGACGGGTCCAAAACACCCCAAGAATTTAAAGGATCAAAATATCGCGGATTTAGCTTCCTACGTTTCCCGAAACGGATTGCACCTTTCCAAGGTGCGACTCTTAACGTGACGCGGTTTCCCACGTTGAATTTGAAACGTTTACGTCTAACATCGGCGTAGCTCTTGGTGATTACGAGTCGCGTAGGGTTTTACCTGAATATGAATAAATTTTCTCGGTTGCTCATAAATAACCGCGGCCCCGGTGAATTGATCATCGTTTACTTGGTTCGACAAAGGAGAATGACGTTTCCGGTCACATGTGGTTTCAAAAGGAGTGACGTTAAAACTCGAATGAAAATCATTGTAGTACGAGGATTCGGTTAAAGGAAAATACTTTTCTCAAGTAAATTTGAAGTTAGTAATACAAATTCGTATTACGGTTTCCAAGGTTTGAATCATATGTTTGCTTGGTCCGTCGGTTTGTGGATGATACGCGGTACCCATGTTTAAACGTGGTCCCGAGGCTTTTTGTGAGGCACTCCGAAGTCTAGAAGTGAAACGAGGATCTCGATCCGAAACAAAGTACATTCCGTAAGGTATATTTGAACAAGTTTGTTAGGACAAGTTTCTCAAGAAAATTCGCGTCGCGAAAGATTTATCAGTTTCCAAAAACGTTCGTCGGGGCAAGTTCTCATCGGTTTCTGAAAAAAAAAACGTTCGTCGGGACTATTCACCCTCGAGGTGAATACTAGTATAACGTGGAGAGTCTCTCCCTCCATTGAGAGTTTAGAGTAAAGATTTCCTGAACCGGAAGTACGAGTGTGATGAGAGAGAAGTTTCCGCCTCGGTGCGAGCATAACGAGTAAATCGTAATTAGTCAATAAGACTGTGCGAGGACGAGATAGTATACACGTGTAACATGCGGTTGAAGTCGAGAGGAATCGGTAATTCATTCGGAAGCATAAGTACAGTTCGACAAAAGTCGAAGGGGTGTCCCCGGTATGGTTGTTATCAATATTCTCGGAGTTTTCGGATGTCCAAACATGAAAAGATGAAGTCATGTACATGGCACATGGTGGTGTTTAGGTTGATCGAGTCTAACCACCATCACGTGTCACTAGAACTTTGGTATGTCTTACCGTAATATAACCACGTTGATCGAGTGTCGTTATATTACGCTAACTCATGCCTCCATTCCCACATCACTCTATAGATTCAAGTTCGTGTAATCGTGAAGTTTAAAATACACAAAGTGTAACAACGTCTCTAACGTGACTCGTATTGAATCGAAAGAATTAGTGCAACTATAAAGAAGCGTTCCCCGAGGGAAGTGTATAAATGATTGTCCACGGCAATGTGGTTCGAGTCAGACAATAAGGTATTCAGGTATGAAAAGAGTAACGAGTCATGATAACGAGTAGCACGCAACCGTAGTGGTAAATGTTGATGACGATACTCACCTAGAGTAGTGATGGTAGTAACACCAAAAAGTAGATAGTAAGAAACACCAGTGGGAAACCGATAGTAAGTTGAAATGGTGGCAAATAACAATCCGGGAGACAGAGTTCCCGAACAAGTGTGACTAATGAAGTCGTCGTCATCCATACGTGTATGAATCATGAATTTACGTGTGTTACCAAAAAGTGGCGGAATACGAGTTCGTATGATGAAGGTTGGGTACCATTAAAAAGTTTGCCTAAGAATGATTCAAGTATAATGCACAAGTAGTCACGTAAGTGCTATCTATAGCAAATGTATGTCAGAATGCAAATGCTAACTATCCGGTTGTAGTCTAGACTCACTAATGCGTCCTAACGACTCTGTTAGACACACTAATGCACGTCCTAGTTCCCTACAACCAACGCTCTGATACCACTTGTAACGACCCGACCAAAACCGTTATTGACGGCGCCGTTAACTTAGGTCCCGTTGCGTGGTCGTAGTCCCTATATGAGACTCGTTTGACCAAAATTATGTCGCATTCATTTGAAAGGTACAAGACTTGCAAGTTTAGTTTACAAAACCATTCGACAACAAGTCTAAGTTTACAAAAGTTGTAAAGTATAAATGACATAACTTGCGACATAATATAAGTTGAAAATCACAGTTGCTATAAATAGCGTAAGTATGTAAACAATATGTTTGAATCCAAAGGTGCTATCACTAGCGTATGTATGTATGTATGCTTGACCCCAAGCAAGAAATCAGAGTGTATGCATGTATGCTCGACTCCAAGCAAGTATGAGTGTACGCGGAAGCATGTATCAAATAGCCAAGTATGAACCTGAGAAACATATAGAAAACTGTCAACGAAAAACGTTGGTGAAATCATAGGTGTTTGTAAACGTTGTTTTTGAACCACAAGATTTAGTATTCCCATAGTTGATTATCAAAATCGTTTGCATTCCAAAAGTATTGTTCGCGAGCACCCAATTATCAAGACTTAACGTTTCCTTCCATAGAACCCCATCACAATAGTGTTAGAACATACACTGTTTCTCGAAAATATATTTCATCCGTAGACGGTAGCGAACCGTCCGTAATGAGGGTTTGTCAAACCCGTATGGCCACACAATATAAGTTCTCGCTTACACCCTGCAAGTGTAACTAATGATAATCGAATTGAGGATTTTTGTTCTAACTCGCTGTGGAATGTTTGTTTCCTTGTACTTGTGTTCAAAGTATAAAAGTATGTAGTATAAAACTGTATATGTTTCTCATCCCATAATTTAAAAGTATAAAAGTTGTTGAAAGATGGGACTATGATCTCACCTCGAGTGCACGAGTATAAAGGTACTTCAACAAGTAAACGTGTGCATGAAAGTTGCTTAGCCTTGACCTAAACAAGTAAGTTGTATCAATTAACCGGTTACGACACAAGGTCGGGTGAAATGTGTTCAATTAGTCCTATGGCTCGTTACGACTCGAATAGTATAGCATGTGAATCACGTTGTCAAGTTTCATGCAAGAATCACGTATAAAAGCATGTTAGAACGTTTGCATAAAAGTTTGGTTAAGTTTGACTAAAAGTCAAACTTGGTCAAAGTCAACGAAAAAGTCAACACGTTCGGGTCGGGTCCCGGACTATTTTTCTATGCTAGTTATTCATATACAAGTATATTAAAACAAGTTTCATGTGAATCGTAGGTCGATAGCTAGTCAAACATTTCGCGTGAAATGCGCCAAACAAAGCAGAATCTGGCCAGGCCAATCCGCGCGCCGCGCGGGGATGGGGCGCGCCGCGCCACCATCTGGGCAGACACTTTCCTGTTTTTCAAAGTATGCACGAACCAAAACATTTTCCAACCCAACTCTTGACCCGCAAACACTTATAATGCCTATCATATATCGTCGAAAAGGTATTTTGACAAGGAATACAACTAACCACTTTTCATCAAGCAAAAACATCATTTACAATAACCGAAAACTCGTCAATTGATCAAGAAAGGTTTATTTTCAAAGTTTCAAGTTCGTAAAACGTATTTTATGATTCGGGAATCCAATTTACACATACGATATGCCGTTTCGAAGGTAATGAAACATACATTACAACTAAACACTAACAATTAACATTCCATGGCATTCGAAACATCAAAAGCTCGTTTTAAGTCTATCCAACCCTAACCAAAATCCGCAAAAATCAATATTCATGTTTTTGAAGTTTCCTTAATCAACCTACGCATCAAAACGAAGCTAGTGATACTAGTAACACAATTAAAACATGAACTTTAACAATCAAACAACATTTAATCTTCCAAAATGCAAGATTAAGCAAACCCATTTCCAAGTTCATACTAGTTACTCCAAATCAACAAATCGAGCAAACAAAACATATATTCATGTTATACACGAGCCATAGACACTAACTAACACAATTTCAAGTATATAAAACGAATTTAGAGAAATCTAGAGTTTTAGAAATGTTACCCAAAATCGGTGAATTTGGTACCAAATCGAAGAGGATGATGAGAGGATCACGAATATGTAATTTGTTTTGAAGTTTGCTTCCCGATCCGGATTTAGATGATGATTTTATGAAGTTGGGGTTTGTGTGTGTGTTCTTGCTAGAGAGAAAGAGAGAGAGAGGGAGATGGTTGAATGGTGAGGAAGGTGGGGAGGTGGTGACTAGTTGCCCCAATTTGGCCAAGTGACGAGATTGGTCCCTCAAGTTTCAAAGCGGGAGCGGTAATTAACCAAACGAATATTTTAAAACGCTCAAGTAAACGGGTGATGTCAAAATTAAATAGCGGGAATATAATGAACGTTACTCACGGAAACTATTAATTTAAATACGAAAGATTATGTTTTAAAAAAAAACGGTGTTAAAATTAAATTTAACGGAAAAACGCGGGATGTTACAACTTATTTGTAGAGCTAAACAAGATATTCATGTATTCAAGAAATACTAGACTGATGATCCACGTTACCAGATCATTAATAAGAATCTCCAGAATTCTTATAAGAGCGTCTACTAATATCTTTAATTTTATTCTTTCATGGATCACCATTATTATTATTTTTTTTTAATAATTAATATCGTATCTATCTTTGAGTATTTTCCATAATACAATTGGATTTTCGATCATATAATATGTAGATTCTAAGGACTCGTCAATATGTTTGCTAAGAAAAATACTTACTATTGTTTTCTCTTGTTCGGAATAATTGTTATTTTCATTCAGGGTTTCTAAAATACCGTTTGATTCGAGATGTTTTTCTACATTCATAACCCATGTTAAGTAGTTGTTCCCACTTGTTCTAAATGAGCAAATTTAAACCTTTTCAAATTCGACATTTTCTATTATCAAAAAGATGAATAACATAAATCATAATCATAATCAACTTCTATTCATAGACAAATAATAAAATGAAATTAGAATCATTTTAAATTCATAAGTAGCAAACAACAGAATAATGGTATGATTACAAATAATAAAACCACAAGGGCAGGATAGAATATAGGTTCACCCGGTGGTATATTAGCAACAATGATGATAGTTAATATGACCAATACAATAGGAAAAATCATCCTTGTGTGAATCATTTTTACAAAAAACTTTTTGAGAGTAGTAATCTGAAAAATGAAGATTGATTTGTGAAAATGTGAAAACGGAGATGTTTATTTTATATTTGAAAAATATAGTTGTTGTAACGTCGTCAGTTGACATTTACAACCGTTTTGTATATATGACCGTTGTCACGTCGTTAATTGACGTTAACGAATAAAGTCACTATATCAAAACGCGTATGAGTAATATAAAGGACACGATTTTTTTTCTTCTTATTTTAACTTTTAAGATTTACTTTTAATAAAAATGCAAACTACTTTTTCTTATTTTAACTTTTAAGATTTACTTTTAATAAAAATACAAACTATTTTTTCTTATTTTAACTTTTAAGATTTACTTTTAAGAATAAACATTAGTATGCATGAAATAAATAATGATTAATTGCATAAGTAATCATAAATGTTAGATAACATATAAAGACCCCATCGTATTCGTATTGATCGGAATTAATCTCGACCCATGGTACCGTGTTGTCAAATGACGTGTTGCGTACATAAAGTACCGTGTTGTCAAATGACGTGTTGCATACAATCATGAGGTCTTATTAACATAAATATAAATGTTAGTGAAGTTAATAAGAGTTAGATTACAGAAAATATAATTCAGGCGGTATAACCGACCATATATAACTTAAATAACATAAATATAAATGTTAGTGAAGTTAATATAAGTTAGATTACAGAAATATAATTCAGGCGGTATAACCGACCATATATAACTTAAATAACATAAATATAAATGTTAGTGAAGTTAATAAAAGTTAGATAATTTCTTACCTTGATTAGTGACGTGTGCTTGCTTAGATAAACCTTGATTATACGGAGCACTTCGTGCTGATAACGTGTTATATTTCAGTAGGCTTATAACTACCTTTAGTGGCCTGGTTCAATATATTCAAATTGAAAGAACCAATAAAAGAGAGATGTGTTGTAGAAGATATAGGAGAGAAAGAGGTTGAAGAGAGGTGTGATGTATTTAATGTATATGTGTGTTTTTGTAACTTACATTATGCACATATATATAGTATAAATTTTACTATCCATATTTAACTAATTACCATCCATATTTAACTACTAAATTTACAACAAATAATAATATTTTGGGGTTGGACAATATAGTATAAGTTTGCTTTCAATAAAATAGAATTGAATTTAAAATACCGTTGATAAATGTTAGTTTGCTTTTATATTAAAGTTTATTTGATTGAATATGTAATTTTAATAATTAATAATAAACTATTGAAATTAATCATAATGTTAAATTGTGAAAGTTTACTTATATTCAATATATATATATATTTTGTAATGAAATAATTATTTTGCAACATATATAAATAGTACGGTAGACATTTTTTTAGACGGTTGAAACGTAAAATAAGTATTTGTTATGTTAATAACTAACAAGAGATGTAAGAGATGTAGTTGGCATATAATAGTAAAAGAAAAACTCTTTGTTATTGTTGTGGCGGGTTTGTGGTGCTTATGAAGAGTTTTCGAAACAATGTTCAATTCGATATCATTTACATTGTCATGTAAATAAAACGAACCCGAGGCAATCTCATCCTTCTTCTTCCTTCTAAGTGTTGCTTTAGCCAAAGCTTCTTCTTGCGGTTTCTTTTAACGATCGTTTAAAATATACCATTCCATACAAAACCCCTCGCACCTCGGGTATAGACAATAATATACCTCCTACCTCCCCGACCAAACTCCACCGTAATATAAACGTTATTAACATCTAATATATCATCCTTGTTAGCGACCGAAGCGACCTTATGTTTATCCCATATCCTAGATGACAATTTTACCTTGATATCATCAAACTTGATAATGGGTTCCCTAACCTCTTCAACTATTGGCCCATTATCAAACACCCCATTGGGCTCACTATTCTGACCATGATCAATACAACTCCAAACCTAGGCCCAACAGCATCAGAAGCCCCATAAACCTGCCCACCTACATTGATAAACCCATTACCAGTTCAATTCTCCACTTGCAACAACGATCCATTACCGGAAAACAAATTTGGCTTGTTAACTAAACCACAATCTTTCTCATTTAAACCGAGAGCAGAAGCTTGCTTAGAACAATCCAATTCAACTCCACCAACATCAACCTGATCGACTTGAATACTTGATCAACCACACTATCACGAGAAACAGCAAGACCAAGTTTTTGAACGATAACAATTTTAATCTTCATTAGTTAAAATACTCCGTAACATTTTTTTTTTTTTTTAAATACACGATTACTGGAATAGAGCATATTTGTAATTATATGTTTGATGTACGTTTGATATTTTAGAAATGTTTTTAAATACCAGTTACGAGTTTGCTACAACCTTTTGAGTTTGAATAAGTTTGGAATGAGAAATTCACGTTGGTTATTAGACTAACCACTATGAGGGTCTCACCAATTTTAACACCCAAATATTCTACCCGACTTTTAGGCGGAATAAAACTAACATCCAAATATCCACTATATGTGGCGTCACCTTTGATACTTAGTGACGTTCTGCAAAATCAAAATTTAACACTCATTTAGATATTTAATTTTTTCTCCACCCAACTTTCAATATTACCACATGACTCAAAATATTTTCATTAGAATTTGACACTCAAAGTTTTCACTCATCATATTTTCCTTTAAAAGTTTGACATTGTCACTTCAATGTCGAAAATCTTCCATCTCCTATCAAACACAATAAATTTGTCTACACGTTATAGTTACTGTCGTGAGTTGTCATTAAACGTATCGTTTAAGCTATCATAAACCAAATTTTCCATATAAATGTGTCCAACTTGATTCATACACCAATTTACATATCAACAACTTTTCAACCCTTAACTTGAAGTCATACCCATTTCTGTTCAAGACCTCAATCACTTTCTCGTGTGTCGTTAGACAAACTCAAACAGAACATGAGTCACGTAGGTTGTTTTGAAACAACGGCCTATAAATTAAATCGCCTTACGTTATAATAAACATAACTTTTGAGCAAAGATACAAAAAATCAGATAACCATCGAGTTATGAATTATGGTGATCGAACAAAATAAAGCATATATAACTACTACCCGTGAAACATATAATGCCAAATTTCTAAAATCAGAAAATACTTGTGGATACCAAATTGTGACACTAGAAAAGACCTTCCCCTAAACCGAAAACTTTACATTGTCGTGACAGACCATGCCCACGTGCCTTCCCGGTCATCACGTGATTCGTCCACCGTCTATTCACGCGTCAACTTATTTGCAACGTTTCTTTCTTTTTGCTTCCGGTTCGTTTTAGTTAAAAGTACTATAGGAAAACTTTGATATATTTATTGGTAGATTGATAATCTAGGGGTGTTTGTGATAGCTTATTGTATGCGTTTTTCTGCTTGAAAAATAAACAAAGTGATTTCATATATATTCTTAATATTTAATATTTATATCTGAAAATAATTAAGAAGTGTTCATTTTTAATTTTTTTAAACAACAGTGTTTATTTTTAATTTTCTGTAATCTGTAATAATAGTAATAAACGACGACTTTCTAGGGCCAAACATGTGCAACATTCTATACATTATGTTACCACTTCACAGAGTAAAAACAAATAAGCAATAAACATAATAAACATGTATTAATATCAAAATCTCACCACCACCACTACCACCACCATGACGCTTAGAAAGTAAATATATAATCGTTATGTATAATACTTTATGTGTATTAATGAAAGACTTAAGAGTTATCGTTGATATAATTCTATTAGAATTATTTAATATTATTAGTATTAACGAGCCATTATATCCCACACATTGCTATTGAAAATAATTTTAATTTATAACTTAATTGCTTCTAGTGATTGAAACGAACCTTTATTAAATACAAATTTTGAAAAACATATTTATATTTATCTCAAAATAATTATTCAGTTGAAAAAATAAACATTAATATTATTAAACTCTTTAATTTACTCTCATTTATTACTTTAAGCTTTTTATATTTAAGTTAAATTAGGTTACACTTACTTTGAATATAAAGATAAAAATCAACTTATATTATCAGGCAAATGGCCCGAAAAAGTAACTTAAGTTATCCAAATTGACAATTCAGGTAACCCCCAATTACTTAAGCCCGAAAAAGATTACGATTTTTTAATTTTGCCCTGAAAAGGTAACTTCGTCAAATTCATTAACGATCATTAGTAAAAAATACACAGATGGTCCCCAGAAGTTTCTTAAAAAATTGCACCAAAAGTCCTCTTCATCATCACCATCAACTTAACTCATCTTCATCATTAGCTTTTTATTTATTAATCAAATATGTTCTTGAGTTGAAAATGAACAAGATTATCAAATGAAACAGGTTTTAGCATCATCGTTAATAATTTTTTTATGAAGAATCCGAAGCAATAACAACATCAAACATCACAAATCTTTGAACACCAGTAACATCGAGTTCTAAAGAGCTTGAAAATTAAACTTCACAATTCAATTATTTCAGGTGTAAATTTTTGAAACAAAATGTTTAAAAACATCTTATGAATGCTCAACAATTATCTTCTTAACATGAATCATCAAATCGTTGGCGAATTTGAACAATGAAAAACAGTTTAAATTTTGTTTATCACAAAAATAAATTCAGATATGAAAATCAGGAGTTTTCAGTCAGATTTGATGCTTCACGAGGCCCAAACAAGTGGTAAGGATCGTAAATACACAACTTTTTTTCGATATGTAAGTGATTGAATCTGTCCGAAATCTCAACAATGTTTGATATGAAGTGTTAGATGATAGGTTAGTGGCCCAACCCGATTGTGTACTTGGGTCCGTTAGGGTTTATTAGGTATTAGGGTTTCATGTGTAACTATAAATAGGGGCTAATATTATTAGTAATATTCACGGGTTTATATTCTATAACATGGTATTAGAGCGGGTTTTATCCCAAGGCCAAGTAGGCCGCCACAAGTCGCTGTTATATTCTATAACATGGTATATAGAATATAAACCCGTGAATATTACTAATAACATTAGCCCCTATTTATAGTTACACATGAAACCCTAATAAATAATAAACCCTAACGGACCCAAGCTCACAATCGGGTTGGGCCACTAAGCTATCATCTAACATGAAGATGAGGGTATTCAACATATTTCGGATCTCAGATTTGAGATGATTTCGTTGAGATTTGTGTGATCTGATTGATGATGAAGTTTTAGGATTCGATTATAGAGCACTGTACTTGTTTTATATGTATAGTTATTAATTGATGAGGTTAAAACTTTTGAAATTATGAATAGAAACGAACAAAAAAATACAATGATGGAATAGATTTTGTTTTGTCTTTTGTTTTTATGAGATGTTTTGAGAAAATTATGAAGATGGTGGTGATGAAGATAAGTGAAGCTGATGATGAAGATGGTGGTGATGAAGATTAGTGAAGTTGATGAAGATGATGAAGAGGACGATAGTGCAATTTTTTAAGAAACTTCAGGGACCAACCGTGCATTTTTTTTACTAACGATCGTTAATGAATTTGACAATGATTACCTCAGTTTCACACTTTTTCAAATCGTAGTCCTTTCAAGTGCCAAATTAAAAATCGTAATCTTTTTTGGTCTTATGCAAATTAGAGATTACATTTATCGTCAAATTGAGTAACTTAGGTTACCATTTCGGGTCATTTGTCATATATTATTATACCTATTGTAAATTTAACAAAAATTTTAGGGTTAAAGCCAAAAATAGGCTACAAACTTACCCAAATGTACCGATGTCGCCCACAAACTCATTTTCGTCCTACTGTCGCCTACAAACTTTCAAATAGTGTGCTGATGTTAACATTTTTTTTACCTGATACCGGTTAAACCTGTAAAACAAATTACGTGGAATTAACTTTTCTTATTTTAATTATAAAATCAAATTAAACCCAAATCAGACTCAATCTATTCCCAACCCATTCGTGAACAAAAAAACCTAACCCTAATTTGTTCTTTTATTACGATTACGATTGAAACAAAGGTACGAAATTTCTTCTTTTATTACTCGATTAGATACTCAATTCGTCGATTACGTTGTATATCTTACCCTAATTTGTTCATTATACTTGCAGAATGACGTTCGTTATACTTGAAGGAATAATGGAGGAGATCAAAACACTTGATGTGGAAGCTTACAATTACCTGATAGACAAGAATCCAAACACCTGGTGTAGAGCTTTCTTTCAAAGAGATAGAGCTTATGTAGCTTTTGAAAATGGGATTTCAGAAAGCTATCACAATGTGATTGTACCTGCAAGGCATAAACCTCTAATAACAATGCTTGAGGAGATTAGAATTTATGTAATGCAAAGGATTTACAACATGAATCAAAAAGCACAATCCCTAGATGATATCATAACTCCATCTGTAAGAAAGCACTTAGAACATTTAAAGAAGTTTACTGGGTATGTCTCCTTTAATTGAATATTTGTGTATCCTACCTTTTAATTCAGTTTAAAATATATATTTAATAATGCTTTATTTTATTTAATACAGTAAATGGGAAGTGTACCCTAGTCTTTATCAGGAGTTTGAAGTGATGGGGTTTGATGAGTCTTTTAGTGTCAATGTAGCTGACAGGAGGTGTAGTTGTAAGTTATGGGATGCTAGTGGGATACCCTGTGTACATGCAGTTAAAGCTTACTCATTTCTTAAGACAGATCCAGATGAGGGTGTTAGTAGTTGGTATAGTAAAGACATGTGGCAATCTGCATATGCTCAACCAATTCGCCCAGTAGTATATAGTTGGGGTAAAAGTTCCCAAGCTGTTATTTTACCTCCAATAAAGAGAAAAATGCCAGGCAGGCCAAAAAAGAAAAGAATTAGAAGTGCAACTTGTAGTGGCCCGAACTTTTCCATGTTTATATATATATTAAATGAAATTTTTATTTACATGATTAAGTGTTTCCAACATGTTAAGCAATCAAACTTGTTAAGACTTGATTAATTGAAATAGGTTTCATATAGACAATTGACCACCCAAGTTGACCGGTGATTCACGAACGTTAAAACTTGTAAAAACTATATGATAACATATATATGGTTATATATATAGTTAACATGATATTATGATAAGTAAACATATCATTAAGTATATTAATAATGAACTACATATGTAAAAACAAGACTACTAACTTAATGATTTTGAAACGAGACATATATGTAACGATTATCGTTGTAACGACATTTAATGTATATATATATCATATTAAGAGATATTCGTACATCATAATATCATGATAATATAATAATTTAAAATCTCATTTGATATTATAAATATTGGGTTAACAATATTTAACAAGATCGTTAACCTAAAGGTTTCAAAACAACACATACATATAACGACTAACGATGACTTAACGACTCAGTTAAAATGTATATACATGTAGTGTTTTAATATGTATTCATACACTTTTGAAAGACTTCAAGACACTTATCAAAATACTTCTACTTAACAAAAATGCTTACAATTACATCCTCGTTCAGGTTCATCAACAATTCTACTCGTATGCACCCGTATTCATACTCGTACAATACACAGCTTTTAGATGTATGTACTATTGATATATACACTCCAATGATCAGCTCTTAGCATCCCATGTGAGTCACCTAACACATGTGGGAACCATCATTTGGCAACTAGCATGAAATATCTCATAAAATTACAAAAATATGAGTAATCATTCACGACTTATTTACATGAAAACAAAAATTACATATCCTTTATATCTAATCCATACACCAACGACCAAAAACACCTACAAACACTTTCATTCTTCAATTTTCTTCATCTAATTGATCTCTCTCAAGTTCTATCTTCAAGTTCTAAATGTTCTTCATAAATTCTACAAGTTCTAGTTTCATAAAATCAAGAATACTTCCAAGTTTTCTAGCTTACTTCCAATCGTGTAGAGTGATCATCCAACATCAAGAAATCTTTCTTATTTACAGTAAGATATCTTTCTAATACAAGGTAATACTCATATTCAAACTTTGATTCAATTTCTATTTCTATAACTATAACAATCTTATTCCGAGTGAAAATCTTACTTGAACTGTTTTCGTGTCATGATTCTGCTTCAAGAACTTTCAAGCCATCCAAGGATCCTTTGAAGCTAGATCTATTTTTCTCATTTCCAGTAGCTTTATCCAGAAAACTTGAGGTAGTAATGATGTTCATAACATCATTCGATTCATACATATAAAGCTATCTTATTCGAAGGTTTAAACTTGTAATCACTAGAACATAGTTTAGTTAATTCTAAACTTGTTCGCAAACAAAAGTTAATCCTTCTAACTTGACTTTTAAAATCAACTAAACACATGTTCTATATCTATATTATATGCTAACTTAATGACTTAAAACCTGAAAACACGAAAAACACCGTAAAACCGGATTTACGCCGTCGTAGTAACACCGCGGGCTGTTTTGGGTTAGTTAATTAAAAACTATGATAAACTTTGATTTAAAAGTTGTTCTTCTGGGAAAATGATTTTTCTTATGAACATGAAACTATATCCAAAAATCATGGTTAAACTCAAAGTGAAAGTATGTTTTTCAAAATGGTCATCAAGACATCGTTCTTTCGACTGAAATGACTACCTCTTACAAAAACGACTTGTAACTTATATTTCTGACTATAAACCTATACTTTTTCTGTTTAGATTCATAAAATAGAGTTCAATATGAAACCATAGCAATTTGATTCACTCAAAACGGATTTAAAACGAAGAAGCTATGGGTAAAACAAGATTGGATAATTTTTCTTGTTGTAGCTACGTGAAAATTGGTAACAAATCTATATTAATCATATCCTAGCTAACTTATATTGTATTATACATGTATTATAATATATTATGTAATCTTGGGGTACCATAGACACGTATGCAATTGTTTTGACATATCATATCGACCCATGTGTATATATTATTTGGAACAACCATAGACACTCTATATGCAGTAATGTGGGAGTTAGCTATACAGGGTTGAGGTTGATTCTAAAAATATATATACTTTGAGTTGTGATCTAGCCTGAGACGTGTATATACTGGGTCGTGGATTGATTCAAGATAATACATATCAATTTTTTTCTGTACATCTAACTTTGGACAACTAGTTGTAGGTTACTAACGAGGAGAGCTGACTTAATGAACTTAAAACATCAAAATGTATTAAAAGTGTTGTAAATATATTTTGAACATACTTTGATATATATGTACATATTTGTTATAGGTTCGTGAATCGACCAGTGGCCAAGTCTTACTTCTCGACGAAGTAAAAATCTATGAAAGTGAGTTATAGTCCCACTTTTAAAATCTAATATTTTTGGGATGAGAATACATGCAGGTTTTATAAATGATTTACAAAATAGACACAAGTACGTGAAACTACATTCTATGGTTGAATTATCGAAATCGAATATGCCCCTTTTTATTAAGTCTGGTAATCTAAGAATTAGGGAACAGACACCCTAATTGACGCGAATCCTAAAGATAGATCTATCGGGCCTAACAAACCCCATCCAAAGTACCGGATGCTTTAGTACTTCGAAATTTATATCATATCCGAAGGGTGTCCCGGAATGATGGGGATATTCTTATATATGCATCTTGTTAATGTCGGTTACCAGGTGTTCACCATATGAATGAATTTTTATCTCTATGTATGGGATGTATATTGAAATATGAAATCTTGTGGTCTATTGTTACGATTTGATATATATATATAGGTTAAACCTATAACTCACCAACATTTTTTGTTGACGTTTTATGAAATGTCCCGTTCTTATTGATTAAAAACGTTCCATATTAATTGATTTCGTTGCGAGGTTTTGACCTCTATATGAGACGTTTTTCAAAGACTGCATTCATTTTTAAAACAAACCATAACCTTTATTTCATAAATAAAGGTTTAAAAAGCTTTACGTAGATTATCAAATAATGATAATCTAAAATATCCTGTTTACACACGACCATTACATAATGGTTTACAATACAAATATGTTACATCGAAATCAGTTTCTTGAATGCAGTTTTTACACAATATCATACAAACATGGACTCCAAATCTTGTCCTTATTTTAGTATGCAACAGCGGAAGCTCTTAATATTCACCTGAGAATAAACATGCTTTAAACGTCAACAAAAATGTTGGTGAGTTATAGGTTTAACCCATATATATCAAATCGTAACAATAGACCACAAGATTTCATATTTCTATACACATCCCATACATAGAGATAAAAATCATTCATATGGTGAACACCTGGTAACCGACATTAACAAGATGCATATATAAGAATATCCCCATCATTCCGGGACACCCTTCGGATATGATATAAATTTCGAAGTACTAAAGCATCCGGTACTTTGGATGGGGTTTGTTAGGCCCAATAGATCTATCTTTAGGATTCGCGTCAATTAGGGTGTCTGTTCCCTAATTCTTAGATTACCAGACTTAATAAAAAGGGGCATATTCGATTTCGATAATTCAACCATAGAATGTAGTTTCATGTACTTGTGTCTATTCTGTAAATCATTTATAAAACCTGCATGTATTCTCATCCCAAAAATATTAGATTTTAAAAGTGGGACTATAACTCACTTTCACAGATTTTTACTTCGTCGGGAAGTAAGACTTGGCCACTGGTTGATTCACGAACCTATAACAATATATACATATATATCAAAGTATGTTCAAAATATATTTACAACACTTTTAATATATTTTGATGTTTTAAGTTTATTAAGTCAGCTGTCCTCGTTAGTAACCTACAACTAGTTGTCCACAGTTAGATGTACAGAAATAAACCGATAAATATTATCTTGAATCAATCCACGACCCAGTGTATACGTATCTCAGTATTGATCACAACTCAAACTATATATATTTTGGAATCAACCTCAACCCTGTATAGCTAACTCCAACATTCACATATAGAGTGTCTATGGTTGTTCCGAAATATATATAGATGTGTCGACATGATAGGTCGAAACATTGTATACGTGTCTATGGTATCTCAAGATTACATAATATACAATACAAGTTGATTAAGTTATGGTTGGAATAGATTTGTTACCAATTTTCACGTAGCTAAAATGAGAAAAATTATCCAATCTTGTTTTACCCATAACTTCTTCATTTTAAATCCGTTTTGAGTGAATCAAATTGCTATGGTTTCATATTGAACTCTATTTTATGAATATAAACAGAAAAGTATAGGTTTATAGTCAGAAAAATAAGTTACAAGTCGTTTTTGTAAAGGTAGTCATTTCAGTCGAAAGAACGACGTCTAGATGACCATTTTAGAAAACATACTTCCACTTTGAGTTTAATCATAATTATTGGATATAGTTTCATGTTCATAATAAAAATCATTTTCTCAGAATAACAACTTTAAAATCAAAGTTTATCATAGTTTTTAATTAACTAACCCAAAACAGCCCGCGGTGTTACTACGACGGCGTAAATCCGGTTTTACGGTGTTTTTCGTGTTTTCAGGTTTTAAATCATTAAGTTAGCATATCATATAGATATAGAACATGTGTTTAGTTGATTTTAAAAGTCAAGTTAGAAGGATTAACTTTTGTTTGCGAACAAGTTTAGAATTAACTAAACTATATTCTAGTGATTACAAGTTTAAACCTTCGAATAAGATAGCTTTATATGTATGAATCGAATGATGTTATGAACATCATTACTACCTTAAGTTCCTTGGATAAACCTACTGGAAAATAGAAAAATGGATTTAGCTTCAATGGATCCTTGGATGGCTCGAAGTTCTTGAAGTAGAATCATGACACGAAAACAAGTTCAAGTAAGATCATCACTTGAAATAAGATTGTTATAGTTATAGAAATTGAACCAAAGTTTGAATATGATTATTACCTTGTATTAGAATGATAACCTACTGTAAGAAACAAAGATTTCTTGAGGTTGGATGATCACCTTACAAGATTGGAAGTGAGCTAGCAAACTTGAAAGTATTCTTGATTTTATGAAACTAGAACTTTTGGAATTTATGAAGAACACTTAGAACTTGAAGATAGAACTTGAGAGAGATCAATTAGATGAAGAAAATTGAAGAATGAAAGTGTTTGTAGGTGTTTTTGGTCGTTGGTGTATGGATTAGATATAAAGGATATGTAATTTTGTTTTCATGTAAATAAGTCATGAATGATTACTCATATTTTTGTAATTTTATGAGATATTTCATGCTAGTTGCCAAATGATGGTTCCCACATGTGTTAGGTGACTCACATGGGCTGCTAAGAGCTGATCATTGGAGTGTATATACCAATAGTACATACATCTAAAAGCTGTGTATTGTACGAGTACGAATACGGGTGCATACGAGTAGAATTGTTGATGAAACTGAACGAGGATGTAATTGTAAGCATTTTTGTTAAGTAGAAGTATTTTGATAAGTGTATTGAAGTCTTTCAAAAGTGTATGAATACATATTAAAACACTACATGTATATACATTTTAACTGAGTCGTTAAGTCATCGTTAGTCGTTACATGTAAGTGTTGTTTTGAAACCTTTAGGTTAACGATCTTGTTAAATGTTGTTAACCCAATGTTTATAATATCAAATGAGATTTTAAATTATTATATTATCATGATATTATCATGTATGAATATCTCTTAATATGATATATATACATTAAATGTCTTTACAACGGTAATCGTTACATATATGTCTCGTTTAAAAATCATTAAGTTAGTAGTCTTGTTTTTACATATGTAGTTCATTGTTAATATACTTAATGATATGTTTACTTATCATAGTATCATGTTAACTATATATATATCCATATATATGTCATCATATAGTTTTTACAAGTTTTAACGTTCGTGAATCACCGGTCAACTTGGGTGGTCAATTGTCTATATGAAACATATTTCAATTAATCAAGTCTTAACAAGTTTGATTGCTTAACATGTTGGAAACATTTAATCATGTAAATATCAATCTCAATTAATATATATAAACATGGAAAAGTTCGGGTCACTACAGTACCTACCCGTTAAATAAATTTCGTCCCGAAATTTTAAGCTGTTGAAGGTGTTGACGAATCTTCTGGAAATAGATGCGGGTATTTCTTCTTCATCTGATCTTCATGCTCCCAGGTGAACTCGGGTCCTCTACGAGCATTCCATCGAACCTTAACATTTGGTATCTTGTTTTGCTTAAGTCTTTTAACCTCACGATCCATTATTTCGACGGGTTCTTCGATGAATTGAAGTTTTTCGTTGATTTGGATTTCATCTAACGGAATAGTGAGATCTTCTTTAGCAAAACATTTCTTTAAATTCGAGACGTGGAAAGTGTTATGTACAGCCGCGAGTTGTTGAGGTAACTCTAGTCGGTAAGCTACTGGTCCGATACGATCAATAATCTTGAATGGTCCAATATACCTTGGATTTAATTTCCCTCGTTTACCAAATCGAACAACGCCTTTCCAAGGTGCAACTTTAAGCATGACCATCTCTCCAATTTCAAATTCTATATCTTTTCTTTTAATGTCAGCGTAGCTCTTTTGTCGACTTTGGGCGGTTTTCAACCGTTGTTGAATTTGGATGATCTTCTCGGTAGTTTCTTGTATAATCTCCGGACCCGTAATCTGTCTATCCCCCACTTCACTCCAATAAATCGGAGACCTGCACTTTCTACCATAAAGTGCTTCAAACGGCGCCATCTCAATGCTTGAATGGTAGCTGTTGTTGTAGGAAAATTCTGCTAACGGTAGATGTCGATCCCAACTGTTTCCGAAATCAATAACACATGCTCGTAGCATGTCTTCAAGCGTTTGTATCGTCCTTTCGCTCTGCCCATCAGTTTGTGGATGATAGGCAGTACTCATGTCTAGTCGAGTTCCTAATGCTTGCTGTAATGTCTGCCAGAATCTTGAAATAAATCTGCCATCCCTATCAGAGATAATAGAGATTGGTATTCCATGTCTGGAGATGACTTCCTTCAAATACAGTCGTGCTAACTTCTCCATCTTGTCATCTTCTCTTATTGGCAAGAAGTGTGCTGATTTGGTGAGACGGTCAACTATTACCCAAATAGTATCAAAACCACTTGCAGTCCTTGGCAATTTAGTGATGAAATCCATGGTAATGTTTTCCCATTTCCATTCCGGGATTTCGGGTTGTTGAAGTAGACCTGATGGTTTCTGATGCTCAGCTTTGACCTTAGAACACGTCAAACATTCTCCTACGTATTTAGCAACATCGGCTTTCATACCCGGCCACCAAAAATGTTTCTTGAGATCCTTGTACATCTTCCCCGTTCCAGGATGTATTGAGTATCTGGTTTTATGAGCTTCTCTAAGTACCATTTCTCTCATATCTCCAAATTTTGGTACCCAAATCCTTTCAGCCCTATACCGGGTTCCGTCTTCCCGAATATTAAGATGCTTCTCCGATCCTTTGGGTATTTCATCCTTTAAATTTCTCTCTTTTAAAACTCCTTGTTGCGCCTCCTTTATTTGAGTAGTAATGTTATTATGAATCATTATATTCATAGATTTTACTCGAATGGGTTCTCTGTCCTTCCTGCTCAAGGCATCGGCTACCACATTTGCCTTCCCCGGGTGGTAACGAATCTCAAAGTCGTAATCATTCAATAATTCAATCCACCTACGCTGCCTCATATTCAGTTGTTTCTGATTAAATATGTGTTGAAGACTTTTGTGGTCGGTATATATAATACTTTTGACCCCATATAAGTAGTGCCTCCAAGTCTTTAATGCAAAAACAACCGCGCCTAATTCCAAATCATGCGTCGTATAATTTTGTTCATGAATCTTCAATTGTCTAGACGCATAAGCAATCACCTTCGTTCGTTGCATTAATACACAACCGAGACCTTGCTTTGATGCATCACAATAAATCACAAAATCATCATTCCCTTCAGGCAATGACAATATAGGTGTCGTAGTTAGCTTTTTCTTCAATAACTGAAACGCTTTCTCTTGTTCATCATTCCATTCAAATTTCTTCCCTTTATGCGTTAATGCAGTCAAGGGTTTTGCTATTCTGGAAAAGTCTTGGATGAACCTTCTGTAGTAACCAGCTAGTCCTAAAAACTGGCGTATGTGTTTCGGAGTTTTCGGGGTTTCCCACTTTTCAACAGTTTCTATCTTTGCCGGATCCACCTTAATACCTTCTTTGTTCACTATGTGACCGAGGAATTGAACTTCTTCCAACCAAAATGCACACTTTGAAAACTTAGCGTACAATTCTTCCTTCCTCAATACTTCTAACACCTTTCTCAAATGTTCACCGTGTTCTTGGTCATTCTTTGAGTAAATAAGTATGTCATCAATGAAAACAATGACAAACTTGTCAAGGTATGGTCCACACACTCGGTTCATAAGGTCCATGAACACAGCTGGTGCATTAGTTAAACCAAACGGCATGACCATAAACTCGTAATGACCGTAACGTGTTCTGAAAGTAGTCTTTGGAATATCATCTTCTTTCACCTGCATTTGATGATACCCGGAACGTAAGTCAATCTTTGAATAAACAGACGAGCCTTGTAGTTGATCAAATAAGTCATCGATTCTCGGTAGTGGGTAGCGGTTCTTGATGGTAAGTTTGTTCAACTCTCGGTAGTCGATACACAACCTGAATGTACCATCTTTCTTCTTGACAAACAAAACAGGAGCTCCCCACGGTGATGTGCTTGGTCGAATGAAACCACGCTCTAAAAGTTCTTGTAATTGGCTTTGTAGTTCTTTCATCTCGCTGGGTGCGAGTCTGTAAGGAGCACGAGCTATTGGTGCAGCTCCTGGTACAAGATCTATTTGAAATTCAACGGATCGATGTGGGGGTAATCCCGGTAATTCTTTCGGAAATACATCAGGAAATTCTTTTGCGACGGGAATATCATTGATGCTCTTTTCTTCAGTTTGTACTTTCTCGACGTGTGCTAGAACAGCATAGCAACCTTTTCTTATTAGTTTTTGTGCCTTCAAATTACTAATAAGATGTAGCTTCGTGTTGCCCTTTTCTCCGTACACCATTAAGGGTTTTCCTTTTTCTCGTATAATGCGAATTGCATTTTTGTAACAAACGATCTCCGCTTTCACTTCTTTCAACCAGTCCATACCGATTATCACATCAAAACTCCCTAACTCTACTGGTATCAAATCAATCTTAAATGTTTCGCTAACCAGTTTAATTTCTCGATTCCGACATATATTATCTGCTGAAATTAATTTACCATTTGCTAATTCGAGTAAAAATTTACTATCCAAAGGCGTCAATGGACAACTTAATTTAGCACAAAAATCTCTACTCATATAGCTTCTATCCGCACCCGAATCAAATAAAACGTAAGCAGATTTATTGTCAATAAGAAACGTACCCGTAACAAGCTCCGGGTCTTCCTGTGCCTCTGCCGCATTAATATTGAAAACTCTTCCACGGCCTTGTCCATTCGTGTTCTCCTGGTTCGGGCAATTTCTAATAATGTGGCCCGGTTTTCCACATTTATAACAAACTACATTGGCATAACTTGCTCCGACACTACTTGCTCCGCCATTACTCGTTCCGACACCATTTGTTCCTTTCGTTCTATTAACCCCTGGTCCGTAGACCTCACACTTCGCCGCGCTATGACCATTTCTTTTACACTTGTTGCAAAATTTGGTGCAGAACCCCGAGTGATTCTTTTCACACCTTTGGCATAGCTGCTTCTGATTGTTGTTGTTGTTGCGGTTATTATTGTTGTTGGGATGATTGTTGTAGTTGCTGTTGTTGTTGTTGTTGTTGGGCCATTTGTTGTAGTTGCGATTGATGTTGCGATTGTTGGGATAATTGTTGCGATTATTGTTGTAATTGCTGTTGTTGTTGTATTGGTGATTCTTATCACCGTTTTCCTCCCACTTTCTTTTGACTTGCTTCACATTGGCCTCTTCAGCAGTCTGTTCTTTAATTCTTTCTTCAATTTGGTTCACGAGTTTGTGAGCCATTCTACATGCCTGTTGTATGGAGGCGGGCTCGTGTGAACTTATATCTTCTTGGATTCTTTCCGGTAATCCTTTCACAAACGCGTCGATCTTTTCTTCCTCATCTTCGAATGCTCCCGGACACAATAGGCACAATTCTGTGAATCGTCTTTCGTACGTGGTAATATCAAATCCTTGGGTTCGTAACCCTCTAAGTTCTGTCTTGAGCTTATTGACCTCGGTTCTGGGATGGTACTTCTCGTTCATCAAGTGCTTGAATGCTGACCACGGTAGTGCGTACGCATCGTCTTGTCCCACTTGCTCTAGATAGGTATTCCACCATGTTAACGCAGAACCTGTGAAGGTATGCGTAGCGTACTTTACTTTGTCCTCTTCAGTACACTTACTTATGGCAAACACCGATTCGACCTTCTCGGTCCACCGTTTCAATCCGATCGGTCCTTCGGTTCCATCAAATTCCAAAGGTTTGCAGGCAGTGAATTCTTTGTAGGTGCATCCTACACGATTTCCTGTACTGCTAGATCCAAGGTTATTGTTGGTATGTAGCGCAGCCTGTACTGCGGCTATGTTTGAAGCTAGAAAAGTACGGAATTCCTCTTCATTCATATTCACGGTGTGTCGAGTAGTCGGTGCCATTTCCTTCAAAATAGTTAAATGGAACAAGTTAATCATACAGAATATTAAGAGTAGTTAATAGTATTTCGTAGCATAATATGAACTCATTTATAAAAGCTTTTTCTTCATATTAGCGTTTTATAAGTTTAAATTCGGGTAGTACCTACCCGTTAAGTTCATACTTAGTAGCTAATATACAATTCAACTACTACAATTCTATATGAAAAACTGATTATAATAATATTTCGCGTTCAAACTTTTATACAATATTTTACAAACTTACAATACCGCTTATTTTACATAAAGCATGAAATATAGCACACAATAACTTTGATACAAGATAGTTGTGAAGATAATTCTAGCTAGTACACAAGTCGTTCAGCAAAGGCAATAAAGACACGTAATTCATACGTCCAGAAACAAGTCATGCATTCTGGTTTTACTAGGACTACTTCCCATCCTTGGTCTTGTGCAACATAACCGTTATGGCCGTTGATAAGACCGCGTGTTGTAACGTCGTCAAAGGGATGAGGGTTACGTAATGTCCAACAGTCCCGTAATAATCTAAAAACCTCATTTCTTACCCCAATTACCGACTCCGTCACTTGTGGAAACGTTTTGTTTAATATTTGTAGCCCGATGTTCTTGTTCTCACTTTGATGAGAAGCGAACATTACTAATCCGTAAGCATAACATGCTTCTTTATGTTGCATGTTAGCCGCTTTTTCTAAATCACGAAGTCCAATATTCGGATATATTGAGTCAAAATAATTTCTTAACCCGTTGCGTAAAATAGCATTTGGGTTCCCCGCAATATATGCGTCAAAGTAAACACATCGTAACTTATGGGTTTCCCAATGTGATATCCCCCATATTTCAAACGAAAGTCTTTTATAAACCAAGACATTCTTGGAACGTTCTTCGAATGTCTTACAAACTGATCTCGCCTTAAATAGTTGTGCCGAGGAATTCTGGCCGACTCTAGACAAGATTTCATCAATCATGTCTCCGGGTAGGTCTCTTAAAATATTGGGTTGTCTATCCATTTTGTGTTTTTAAACTGTAAAATAGACAAGAGTTAGATTCATAAAAAAAATACTTATTAATACAAGCAATTTTTACATATATCATAAAGCATAAGAACACTATATTACATATATTACACCACACGAATACAACTATCTTATTCCGACTCGCTCGTTTCTTCTTCTTCGGTTTTGGTTCGTTTTGCCAAGTTTCTAGGGATATATGATGTTCCCCTAATACGAGCCGTCGTTGTCCACATTGGTTTAGAAAAACCTGGTGGTTTAGAGGTTCCCGGGTCATTGTTACAACTTAAGGACTTCAGGCGTTGACGATACATATAAAGTTCATCGGGGTTGGAATTAGATTTCTCTATTTTTATGCCCTTTCCCTTATTATTTTCTTTTGCCTTTTTAAATTCAGTTGGGGTAATTTCTATAACATCATCGGAATTCTCGTCGGAATCCGATTCATCGGAGAATTGGTAATCCTCCCAATATTTTGCTTCCTTGGCGGAAACACCATTGACCATAATTAACCTTGGTCGGTTGGTTGAGGATTTTCTTTTACTTAACCGTTTTATTATTTCCCCCACCGGTTCTATTTCTTCATCCGGTTCCGATTCTTCTTCCGGTTCCGATTCTTCTTCCGGCTCCGACTCTTCTTCCGGTTCCTCTTCGGGAACTTGTGAATCAGTCCTTGAATCATTCCAATTTACATTTGACTCTTCATTATTATTAGGTGAGTCAATGGGACTTGTTCTAGAGGTAGACATCTATCACATAATATCAAACGCGTTAAGAGATTAATATATCACATAATATTCACATGTTAAAAATATATAGTTTCCAACAAAATTTGTTAAGCAATCATTTTTCAAGTAAACACGGTCGAAGTCCAGACTCACTAATGCATCCTAACAAACTCGATAAGACACACTAATGAAAAATTCTGGTTCTCTAAGACCAACGCTCTGATACCAACTGAAATGTCCCGTTCTTATTGATTAAAAACGTTCCATATTAATTGATTTCGTTGCGAGGTTTTGACCTCTATATGAGACGTTTTTCAAAGACTGCATTCATTTTTAAAACAAACCATAACCTTTATTTCATAAATAAAGGTTTAAAAAGCTTTACGTAGATTATCAAATAATGATAATCTAAAATATCCTGTTTACACACGACCATTACATAATGGTTTACAATACAAATATGTTACATCGAAATCAGTTTCTTGAATGCAGTTTTTACACAATATCATACAAACATGGACTCCAAATCTTGTCCTTATTTTAGTATGCAATAGCGGAAGCTCTTAATATTCACCTGAGAATAAACATGCTTTAAACGTCAATAAAAATGTTGGTGAGTTATAGGTTTAACCTATATATATCAAATCGTAACAATAGACCACAAGATTTCATATTTCAATACACATCCCATACATAGAGATAAAAATCATTCATATGGTGAACACCTGGTAACCGACATTAACAAGATGCATATATAAGAATATCCCCATCATTCCGGGACACCCTTCGGCTATGATATAAATTTCGAAGTACTAAAGCATCCGGTACTTTGGATGGGGTTTGTTAGGCCCAATAGATCTATCTTTAGGATTCGCGTCAATTAGGGTGTCTGTTCCCTAATTCTTAGATTACCAGACTTAATAAAAAGGGGCATATTCGATTTCGATAATTCAACCATAGAATGTAGTTTCATGTACTTGTGTCTATTCTGTAAATCATTTATAAAACCTGCATGTATTCTCATCCCAAAAATATTAGATTTTAAAAGTGGGACTATAACTCACTTTCACAGATTTTTACTTCGTCGGGAAGTAAGACTTGGCCACTGGTTGATTCACGAACCTATAACAATATATACATATATATCAAAGTATGTTCAAAATATATTTACAACACTTTTAATATATTTTGATGTTTTAAGTTTATTAAGTCAGCTGTCCTCGTTAGTAACCTACAACTAGTTGTCCACAGTTAGATGTACAGAAATAAACCGATAAATATTATCTTGAATCAATCCATGACCCAGTGTATACGTATCTCAGTATTGATCACAACTCAAACTATATATATTTTGGAATCAACCTCAACCCTGTATAGCTAACTCCAACATTCACATATAGAGTGTCTATGGTTGTTCCGAAATATATATAGATGTGTCGACATGATAGGTCGAAACATTGTATACGTGTCTATGGTATCTCAAGATTACATAATATACAATACAAGTTGATTAAGTTATGGTTGGAATAGATTTGTTACCAATTTTCACGTAGCTAAAATGAGAAAAATTATCCAATCTTGTTTTACCCATAACTTCTTCATTTTAAATCCGTTTTGAGTGAATCAAATTGCTATGGTTTCATATTGAACTCTATTTTATGAATCTAAACAGAAAAGTATAGGTTTATAGTCGGAAAAATAAGTTACAAGTCGTTTTTGTAAAGGTAGTCATTTCAGTAGAAAGAACGACGTCTAGATTACCATTTTAGAAAACATACTTCCACTTTGAGTTTAATCATAATTTTTGGATATAGTTTCATGTTCATAATAAAAATCATTTTCTCAGAATAACAACTTTAAAATCAAAGTTTATCATAGTTTTTAATTAACTAACCCAAAACAGCCCGCGGTGTTACTACGACGGCGTAAATCCGGTTTTACGGTGTTTTTCGTGTTTTCAGGTTTTAAATCATTAAGTTAGCATATCATATAGATATAGAACATGTGTTTAGTTGATTTTAAAAGTCAAGTTAGAAGGATTAACTTTTGTTTGCGAACAAGTTTAGAATTAACTAAACTATGTTCTAGTGATTACAAGTTTAAACTTTCGAATAAGATAGCTTTATATGTATGAATCGAATGATGTTATGAACATCATTACTACCTTAAGTTCCTTGGATAAACCTACTGGAAAAGAGAAAAATGGATTTAGCTTCAATGGATCCTTGGATGGCTCGAAGTTCTTGAAGCAGAATCATGACACGAAAACAAGTTCAAGTAAGATCATCACTTGAAATAAGATTGTTATAGTTATAGAAATTGAACCAAAGTTTGAATATGATTATTACCTTGTATTAGAATGATAACCTACTGTAATAAACAAAGATTTCTTGAGGTTGGATGATCACCTTACAAGATTGGAAGTGAGCTAGCAAACTTGAAAGTATTCTTGATTTTATGAAACTAGAACTTTTGGAATTTTTGAAGAACACTTAGAACTTGAAGATAGAACTTGAGAGAGATCAATTAGATGAAGAAAATTGAAGAATGAAAGTGTTTGTAGGTGTTTTTGGTCGTTGGTGTATGGATTAGATATAAAGGATATGTAATTTTGTTTTCATGTAAATAAGTCATGAATGATCACTCATATTTTTGTAATTTTATGAGATATTTCATGCTAGTTGCCAAATGATGGTTCCAACATGTGTTAGGTGACTCACATGGGCTGCTAAGAGCTGATCATTGGAGTGTATATACCAATAGTACATACATCTAAAAGCTGTGTATTGTACGAGTACGAATACGGGTGCATACGAGTAGAATTGTTGATGAAACTGAACGAGGATGTAATTGTAAGCATTTTTGTTAATTAGAAGTATTTTGATAAGTGTATTGAAGTCTTTCAAAAGTGTATAAATACATATTAAAACACTACATGTATATACATTTTAACTGAGTCGTTAAGTCATCGTTAGTCGTTACATGTAAGTGTTGTTTTGAAACCTTTAGGTTAACGATCTTGTTAAATGTTGTTAACCCAATGTTTATAATATCAAATGAGATTTTAAATTATTATATTATCATGATATTATCATGTATGAATATCTCTTAATATGATATATATACATTAAATGTCTTTACAACGATAATCGTTACATATATGTCTCGTTTAAAAATCATTAAGTTAGTAGTCTTGTTTTTACATATGTAGTTCATTGTAAATATACTTAATGATATGTTTACTTATCATAGTATCATGTTAACTATATATATATATCCATATATATGTCATCATATAGTTTTTACAAGTTTTAACGTTCGTGAATCACCGGTCAACTTGGGTGGTCAATTGTCTATATGAAACATATTTCAATTAATCAAGTCTTAACAAGTTTGATTGCTTAACATGTTGGAAACATTTAATCATGTAAATATCAATCTCAATTAATATATATAAACATGGAAAAGTTCGGGTCACTACATTTTAAGCATGTTTATTCTCAGGTGATTATTAAGAGATTCCGCTGTCGCATACTTAAATAAGGACAAGATTTGGAGTCTATGTTTGTATGATATTGTGTAAAAACTGCATTCAAGAAACTTATTTCGTTGTAACATATTTGTATTGTAAACCATTATGTAATAGTCGTGTGTAAACAGGATATTTTAGATTATCATTATTTGATAATCTACGTAAAGCTTTTTAAACCTTTATTGATGAAATAAAGGTTATGGTTTGTTTAAAAATGAATGCAGTCTTTGAAAAACGTCTCATATAGAGGTCAAAACCTCGCAACGAAATCAATTAATATGGAACGTTTTTAATCAATAAGAACGGGACATTTCAGTTGGTATCCGAGCGTTGGTCTTAGAGAACCAGAATTTTGCATTAGTGTGTCTTATCGAGTTTGTTAGGATGCATTAGTGAGTCTGGACTTCGACCGTGTTTACTTGAAAAATGATTGCTTAACAAATTTTGTTGGAAACTATATATTTTTAACATGTGAATATTATGTGATATATTAATCTCTTAACGCGTTTGATATTATGTGATAGATGTCTACCTCTAGAACAAGTCCCATTGACTCACCTAATAATAATGAAGAGTCAAATGTAAATTGGAATGATTCGTGGACTGATTCACAAGTTCCCGAAGAGGAACCGGAAGAAGATTCGGAACCGGAAGAAGAATCGGAACCGGAAGAAGAATCGGAACCGGAAGAAGAAATAGAACCAGTGGGGGAAATAATAAAACGGTTAAGTAGAAGAAAATCCTCAACCAACCGACCAAAGTTAATTATGGTCAATGGTGTTTCCGCCAAGGAAGAAAAGTATTGGGAGGATTACCAATTCTCCGATGAATCGGATCCCGACAAGGATTCCGATGATGTTATAGAAATTACCCCAACACAATTTAATAAGGCAAAAGAGAACAATAAGGGAAAGGGCATAAAAATAGAGAAATTTGATTCCAAACCCGATGAACTTTATATGTATCGTCAACACCCGTATTTCTTAAGTTGTGACAATAACCCGGGAACCTCTAAACCACCAGGTTTTTCTAAACCAATGTGGAAAACGACGGCTCGTATTAGGGGAACATCATATATCCCTAGAAACTTGGCAAAACGAACCAAAACCGAAGAAGAAGAAACGAGCAAGTCGGAATAAGATAGTTGTATTCGTGTGGTGTAATATATGTAATATAGTGTGCTTATGCTTTATGATATATGTAAAAATTGCTTGTATTAATAAGTATTTTTTTTATGAATCTAACTCTTGTCTATTTTACAATATAAAAACACAAAATGGATAGACAACCCAATATTTTAAGAGACCTACCCGGAGACATGATTGATGAAATCTTGTCTAGAGTCGGTCAGAATTCCTCGGCACAACTATTTAAGGCGAGATCAGTTTGTAAGACATTCGAAGAACGTTCCAAGAATGCCTTGGTTTATAAAAGGCTTTCGTTCGAAATATGGGGGATATCACATTGGGAAATCCATAAGTTACGATGTGTTTACTTTGACGCATATATTGCGGGGAACCCAAATGCTATTTTACGCAACGGGTTAAGAAATTATTTTGACTCAATATATCCGAATATAGGACTTCGTGATTTAGAAAAAACGGCTAACATGCAACATAAAGAAGCATGTTATGCTTACGGGTTAGTAATGTTCGCTTTTCACCAAAGTGAGAACAAGAACATCGGGCTACAACTATTAAACAAAACGTTCCCACAAGTGACGGAGTCGGTAATTGGGGTAAGAAATGAGGTTTTTAGGTTATTACGAGACTGTTGGTCATTACGTAACCTTCATCCTTTTGACGACGTTACAACACATTGTCTTACTATCGGTCACAACGGTTATGTTCCACAAAACCAAGGATGGGAAGTGGTATTAGTAAAACCAGAATGCATGACTTGTTTCTGGACGTATGAATTACGTGTCTTTATTGCCTTTGCTGAACGCCTTATTTATTAACTAGAATTATCTTCGCAACTACTTTGTATCAAAGTTTTATGTGCTATATTTCATGCTATATGTAAAATAGCGGTATTGTAAGTTTGCAAGTTATTGTATAAAGGCTTGAATATGATATATTTTTTTTTTTTTGTTTTTGTGATTAGTTTTTCATATAGAATTGTAGTAGTTGAAATGGTATGTTAGCTACTAAGTATGAACTTAACGGGTAGGTACTACCCGAATTAAAGAGTATAAAACGCTAATATGAAGAAAGAGCTTTTATAAATAAGTTCATATTACGCTACGAAATACTATTGACTACTCTTGATATTCTATATGATTAACTCGTTTCATTTGACTATTTTGAAGGAAATGGCACCGACTACTCGACACACCTTGAATATGAGCGAAGAGGAATTTCGTGCCTTTCTTGCTTCAAACATAGCCGCAGTACAGGCTGCGCTACATACCAACAATAACCTTGGATCTAGCAGTACAGGAAATCGTGTAGGATGCTCCTACAAAAAATTCACTGCCTGCAAACCTTCGGAATTTGATGGAACCGAAGGACCGATCGGATTGAAACGGTGGACCGAGAAGGTCGAATCGGTGTTTGCCATAAGTAAGTGTACTGAAGAGGACAAAGTGAAGTACGCTACGCATACCTTCACAGGTTCTGCGTTAACATGGTGGAATACCTATCTAGAGCAAGTGGGACAAGATGATGCTTACGCCCTACAGTGGTCAGCATTCAAGCACTTGATGAACGAGAAGTACCGTCCCAGAACCGAGGTCAATTAGCTCAAGACAGAACTTAGAGGGTTACGAACCCAAGGATTTGATATTACCACGTACGAAAGACGATTCACAGAATTATGCCTATTGTGTCCGGGAGCGTTCGAAGATGAGGAAGAGAAGATCGACGCATTTGTGAAAGGATTACCGGAAAGAATCCAAGAAGATATAAGTTCACACGAGCCCGCCTCCATACAACAGACATGTAGAATGGCTTACAAACTAGTGAACCAGATTGAAGAAAGAATTAAAGAACAGACTGCTGAAGAGGCCAATGTGAAGCAAGTCAAAAGAAAGGAGGAGGAAAATGGTGATAAGAATCACCAATACAGCAACAGCAATTACAACAATAATCGCAACAACTATCCCAACAATCGCAACATCAATCGCAACTACAACAAATGGCCCAACAACAACAACAACAACAACAACAACAACAACAGCAACTACAACAATCATCCCAACAACAATAATAACCGCAACAACAACAACAATCAGAAGCAGCTATGCCAAAGGTGTGAAAAGTATCACTCGGGGTTCTGCACCAAATTTTGCAACAAGTGTAAAAGAAATGGTCATAGCGCGGCGAAGTGTGAGGTCTACGGACCAGGGGTTAATAGAACGAAAGGAACAAATGGTCTCGGAACGAGTAATAGCGGAGCAAGTAGTGTCGGAGCACAGAACGAAAGGAACAAATGGTCTCGGAACGAGTAATGGCGGAGCAAGTAGTGTCGGAGCAAGTTATGCCAATGTAGTTTGTTATAAATGTGGAAAACTGGGCCACATTATTAGAAATTGCCCGAACCAGGAGAACATGAATGGACAAGGCCGCGGAAGAGTTTTCAATATTAATGCGGCAAAGGCACAGGAAGACCCGGAGCTTGTTACGGGTACGTTTCTTATTGACAATAAATCTACTTACGTTTTATTTGGTTCGGGTGCGGATAGAAGCTATATGAGTAGAGATTTTTGTGCTAAATTAAGTTGTCCATTGACGCCTTTGGATAGTAAATTTTTACTCGAATTAGCAAATGGTAAATTAATTTCAGCAGATAATATATGTCGGAATCGAGAAATTAAACTGGTTAGCGAAACATTTAAGATTGACTTGATACCAGTAGAGTTAGGGAGTTTTGATGTGATAATCGGTATGGACTGGTTGAAAGAAGTGAAAGCAGAGATCGTTTGTTCCAAAGACTGCTTTCAGAACACGTTACGGTCATTACGAGTTTATGGTTATGCCGTTTGGTTTAACTAATGCACCAGCAGTGTTCATGGACCTTATGAACCGAGTGTGTGGACCATACCTTGACAAGTTTGTCATTGTTTTCATTGATGACATACTTATTTACTCAAAGAATGACCAAGAACACGGTGAACATTTGAGAAAGGTGTTAGAAGTATTGAGGAAGGAAGAATTGTACGCTAAGTTTTCAAAGTGTGCATTTTGGTTGGAAGAAGTTCAATTCCTCGGTCACATAGTGAACAAAGAAGGTATTAAGGTGGATCCGGCAAAGATAGAAACTGTTGAAAAGTGGAAAACCCCGAAAACTCCGAAACACATACGCCAGTTTTTAGGACTAGCTGGTTACTACAGAAGGTTCATCCAAGACTTTTCCAGAATAGCAAAACCCTTGACTGCATTAACGCATAAAGGGAAGAAATTTGAATGGAAGGATGAACAAGAGAAAGCGTTTCAGTTATTGAAGAAAAAGCTAACTACGGCACCTATATTGTCATTGCCTGAAGGGAATGATGATTTTGTGATTTATTGTGATGCATCAAAGCAAGGTCTCGGTTGAGTATTAATGCAACGAACGAAGGTGATTGCTTATGCGTCCTGACAATTGAAGATTCATGAACAAAATTATACGACGCATGATTTGGAATTAGGCGCGGTTGTTTTTGCATTAAAGACTTGGAGGCACTACTTATATGGGGTCAAAAGTATTATATATACCAACCACAAAAGTCTTCAACACAAATTTAATCAGAAACAACTGAATATGAGGCAGCGTAGGTGGATTGAATTGTTGAATGATTACGATTTTGAGATTCGTTACCACCCGGGGAAGGCAAATGTGGTAGCCGACGCCTTGAGCAGGAAGGACAGAGAACCCATTCGAGTAAAATCTATGAATATAATGATTCACAATAACCTTACTACTCAAATAAAGGAGGCACAACAAGGAGTTTTAAAAGAGGGAAATTTAAAGGATGAAATACCCAAAGGATCGGAGAAGCATCTTAATATTCGGGAAGACGGAACCCGTTATAGGGCTGAAAGGATTTGGGTACCAAAATTTGGAGATATGAGAGAAATGGTACTTAGAGAAGCTCATAAAACCAGATACTCAATACATCCTGGAATGGGGAAGATGTACAAGGATCTCAAGAAACATTTTTGGTGGCCGGGTATGAAAGTCGATGTTGCTAAATACGTAGGAGAATGTTTGACGTGTTTTAAGGTCAAAGCTGAGCATCAGAAACCATCAGGTCTACTTCAACAACCCGAAATCTCGAAATGGAAATGGGAAAACATTACCATGGATTTCATCACTAAATTGCCAAGGACTGCAAGTGGTTTTGATACTATTTGGGTAATAGTTGATCGTCTCACCAAATCAGCACACTTCCTGCCAATAAGAGAAGATGACACGATGGAGAAGTTAGCACGACTGTATTTGAAGGAAGTTGTCTCCAGACATGGAATACCAATCTCTATTATCTCTGATAGGGATGACATATTTATTTCAAGATTCTGGCAGACATTACAGCAAGCATTAGGAACTCATCTAGACATGAGTACTGCCTATCATCTACAAACTGATGGGCAGAGCGAAAGGACGATACAAACGCTTGAAGACATGCTACGAGCATGTGTTATTGATTTCGGAAACAGTTGGGATCGACATCTACCGTTAGCAGAATTTTTCTACAACAACAGCTACCATTCAAGCATTGAGATGGCGCCGTTTAAAGCACTTTATGGTAGAAAGTGCAGGTCTCCGATTTGTTGGAGTGAAGTGGGGGATAGACAGATTACGGGTCCGGAGATAATACAAGAAACTACCGAGAAGATCATCCAAATTCAACAACGGTTGAAAACCGCCCAAAGTTGACAAAAGAGCTACGCTGACATTAAAAGAAAAGATATAGAATTTGAAATTGGAGAGATGGTCATGCTTAAAGTTGCACCTTGGAAAGGCGTTGTTCGATTTGGTAAACGAGGGAAATTAAATCCAAGGTATATCGGACCATTCAAGATTATTGATCGTGTCGGACCAGTAGCTTACCGAATTGAGTTACCTCAACAACACGCGGCTGTACATAACACTTTCCACATCTCGAATTTGAAGAAATGTTTTGCTAAAGAAGATCTCACTATTCCGTTAGATGAAATCCAAATCAACGAAAAACTTCAATTCATCGAAGAACCCGTCGAAATAATGGATCGTGAGGTTAAAAGACTTAAGCAAAACAAGATACCATTTGTTAAGGTTCGATGGAATGCTCGTAGAGGACCCGAGTTCACCTGGGAACGAGAAGATCAGATGAAGAAGAAATACCCGCATTTATTTCCAGAAGATACGTCAACACCTCCAACTGCTTAAAATTTCGGGACGAAATTTATTTAACTGGTAGGTACTGTAGTGACCCGAACTTTTCCATGTTTATATATATATTAAATGAAATTGTTATTTACATGATTAAGTGTTTCCAACATGTTAAGAAATCAAACTTGTTAAGACTTGATTAATTGAAATAGGTTTCATATAGACAATTGACCACCCAAGTTGACCGGTGATTCACGAACGTTAAAACTTGTAAAAACTATATGATGACATATACATGGTTATATATATAGTTAACATGATATTATGATAATTAAACATATCATTAAGTATATTAATAATGAACTACATATGTAAAAACAAGACTACTAACTTAATGATTTTGAAACGAGACATATATGTAACGATTATCGTTGTAACGACATTTAATGTATATATATCATATTAAGAGATATTCGTACATCATAATATCATGATAATATAATAATTTAAAATCTCATTTGATATTATAAACATTGGGTTAACAACATTTAACAAGATCGTTAACCTAAAGGTTTCAAAACAACATTTACATGTAACGACTAACGATGACTTAACGACTCAGTTAAAATGTATATACATGTAGTGTTTTAATATGTATTCATACACTTTTGAAAGACTTCAAGACACTTATCAAAATACTTCTACTTAACAAAAATGCTTACAATTACATCATCGTTCAGTTTCATCAACAATTCTACTCGTATGCACCCGTATTCGTACTCGTACAATACACAGCTTTTAGATGTATGTACTATTGGTATATACACTCCAATGATCAGCTCTTAGCAGCCCATGTGAGTCACCTAACACATGTGGGAACCATCATTTGGCAACTAGCATGAAATATCTCATAAAATTACAAAAATATGAGTAACCATTCATGACTTATTTACATGAAAACAAAAATTACATATCCTTTATATCTAATCCATACACCAACGACTAAAAACACCTACAAACACTTTAATTATTCAATTTTCTTCATATAATTGATCTCTCTCAAGTTCTATCTTCAAGTTCTAAGTGTTCTTCATAAATTCTACAAGTTCTAGTTTCATAAAATCAAGAATACTTCCAAGTTTGCTAGCTTACTTCCAATCTTGTAGAGTGATCATCCAACCTCAAGAAATCTTTCTTATTTACAGTAATATATCTTTCTAATACAAAGTAATACTCATATTCAAACTTTGATTCAATTTCTATAACTATAACGATCTTATTCCGAGTGAAAATCTTACTTGAACTGTTTTCGTGTCATGATTCTGCTTCAAGAACTTTCAAGCCATCCAAGGATCCTTTGAAGCTAGATCCATTTTTCTCATTTTCAGTAGCTTTATCCATAAAACTTGAGGTAGTAATGATGTTCATAACATCATTCGATTCATACATATAAAGCTATCTTATTCGAAGGTTTAAACTTGTAATCACTAGAACATAGTTTAGTTAATTCTAAACTTGTTCGCAAACAAAAGTTAATCCTTCTAACTTGACTTTTAAAATCAACTAAACACTTGTTATATATCTATATGATATGCTAACTTAATGATTTAAAACCCGGAAACACGAAAAACACCGTAAAACCGGATTTACGCCGTCGTAGTAACACCGCGGGCTGTTTTGGGTTAGTTAATTAAAAACTATGATAAACTTTGATTTAAAAGTTGTTCTTCTGGGAAAATGATTTTTCTTATGAACATGAAACTATATCCAAAAATCATGGTTAAACTCAAAGTGAAAGTATGTTTTTCAAAATGGTCATCAAGACGTCGTTCTTTCGACTGAAATGACTACCTCTTACAAAAATGACTTGTAACTTATATTTCCAACTATAAACCTATACTTTTTATATTTACATTCATAAAATAGAGTTCAATATGAAACCATAGCAATTTGATTCACTCAAAACGGATTTAAAACGAAGAAGTTATGGGTAAAACAAGATTGGATAATTTTTCTTGTTGTAGCTACGTGAAAATTGGTAACAAATCTATATTAATCATATCCTAGCTAACTTATATTGTATTATACATGTATTCTAATATATTATGTAATCTTGGGATACCAGAGACACGTATGCAAATGTTTTGACATATTATATCGACCCATGTGTATATATTATTTGGAACAACCATAGACACTCTATATGCAGTAATGTGGGAGTTAGCTATATAGGGTTGAGGTTGATTCCAAAAATATATATACTTTGAGTTGTGATCTAGCCTGAGACGTGTATACACTGGGTCATGGATTGATTCAAGATAATATATATCAATTTTTTTCTGTACATCTAACTTTGGACAACTAGTTGTAGGTTACTAACGAGGACAGCTGACTTAATGAACTTAAAACATCAAAATGTATTAAAAGTGTTGTAAATATATTTTGAACATACTTTGATATATATGTACATATTTGTTATAGGTTCGTGAATCGACCAGTGGCCAAGTCTTACTTCCCGACGAAGTAAAAATCTGTGAAAGTGAGTTATAGTCCCACTTTTAAAATCTAATATTTTTGGGATGAGAATACATGCAGGTTTTATAAATGATTTACAAAATAGACACAAGTACGTGAAACTACATTCTATGGTTGAATTATCGAAATCGAATATGCCCCTTTTTATTAAGTCTGGTAATCTAAGAATTAGGGAACAGACACCCTAATTGACGCAAATCCTAAAGATAGATCTATCGGGCCTAACAAACCCCATCCAAAGTACCGGATGCTTTAGTACTTCGAAATTTATATCATATCCGAAGGGTATCCCGGAATGATGGGGATATTCTTATATATGCATCTTGTGAATGTCGGTTACCAGGTGTTCACCATATGAATGAATTTTTATCTCTATGTATGGGATGTATATTGAAATATGAAATCTTGTAGTCTATTGTTACGATTTGATATATATAGGTTAAACCTATAACTCACCAACATTTTTTGTTGACGTTTTAAGCATGTTTATTCTCAGGTGATTATTAAGAGCTTCCGCTGTCGCATACTTAAATAAGGACAAGATTTGGAGTCTATGCTTGTATGATATTGTGTAAAAACTGCATTCAAGAAACTTATTTCGTTGTAACATATTTGTATTGTAAACCATTATGTAATAGTCGTGTGTAAATAGGATATTTTAGATTATCATTATTTGATAATCTACGTAAAGTTTTTTAAACCTTTATTGATGAAATAAAGGTTATGGTTTGTTTAAAAATGAATGCAGTCTTTGAAAAACGTCTCATATAGAGGTCAAAACCTCGCAACGAAATCAATTAATATGGAACGTTTTTAATCAATAAGAACGGGACATTTCACAGCTGATAAGGATGACGAACATGAAGTAAGTAGAGTTGGAAGGGTCATGACATGTAGTAATTGTTGGGAAAAGGGTCACAATAGGAAAGGATGCAAAAATTCACCCAAACCAAAACCAACACAACCAAGGCATGAAAGAAAGAAAAGTGGACCAACGATGGACCAACGAAAGGTGCATCTGGATCTGGTGTGGCAAGTGGATCTGGTGTGGCAAGTGGATCTGGTGTTGCAGGTGGTAGTGGTGTGGAAGAACCTGAAATTGCAAATAAAGAACCTGAATCTGTTATGGAAGACACTATTGTGGAAGAACCTGTGAATGCAAATGAAGAACCTGAATCTGCTATGGAAGACACTATTGTTCCCGAATATGTTGATGTTGCTACTCCTGCTGTTCAAGTTCCTGTTAAATTTACTCCTGCCGCCCCTTTGAAAAGAACAAGGAAACCCTCTGAAAGAATTTTTAACATGAAGAAACAGTTCAAGTATGGTAAGGATGGATCTGGTTCAGGTTTGGATAAACCTTTCATGCTAGAGGATGAGGAATCAAACCCATGAATGGTGTTTGTGGTATCCTTTGTTTTAGTACTTTAAATGCAAGTGGATCCAGCTTTTGTAATAGTTTATTGGCTACTTTATTGGTGTTTGTGGTCACACATTTTGTTGTAGTCTTTTGTAATACTATAATGGTATTTGTGGTCACAAATGTGTAGTTAGTTGTTGAACTTTGTTGTCTAGTGTTTGTAATTAACCAATGCAATGAATGTGGTTGTTTATAAATGTCAATTGGTATCTACTTTATATTACTTTTCATTCATTCATATCAATTCATTACAACTGCAAAAGTAAGGCAATGAATGTGTCTACAAAAGATTGATTCATTCATTCATACCCTTCATTCAATTCATTACAACTGCAACAAAACAAAACACAACTTATTCCTACATACAACTGCTCATTTAAACAACACAACAAGAGCCAATATTATCAAACCTGCACAACATTTCTTATAGAAAAGAATCTTGTCATCTCTCATCTTTACATCAACCTTCAACTGCTCATTTTCATCTTCTAATGCTTCTGCTCGCATTCTGTAGTTCAACATACTTTGTGAAACAACCCAACTCGTATTCCATACGATAATTTTTTTTTTTATATACATTTACGCGCCAATTAAATATGCAAACCATTCCACAAGTTCCATTTAAACGTACAACAATTTAAATGTTCACAAAAGGCACGAAGGCCATTAATTAAGTTTAATACAAGTTTGACCTACTACAATGATAGTTTATAATCCAAACGACACTCGAGCGTGGTTTGGGGCTAAACTACCCAAAACGTTAGGCCAACTTCAAAGAGCTAACACCAAAAGCACCCCCTGTCAACATAAACGGGAGACAACTAATCCAACCGTATGCCCTTACCCTTGTCCAAGCCGGAACCTATAAAATGATAAACAACGAGAGGGTAAGCAATGCTTAGTGAGTGTAACAGTTATACATACATATATATAACCTATCCATTTGCAATCACAATACCAAATACCTCATACGAACTTGTAACTCAAATAGCATGTCAACATACCCGTACACTAACAAGTCGTACACTATCACACCACTTCATTAGCATATACTCAACTCAATATATATATATATATATATATATATATATATATATATATATATATATATATATATATATATATATATATATATATATATATAATATGCTAAACAAAACAACAATCTCAATATGGTTAACCAATATCGCTATGGTGCTACTGGCTCGTGGTTCACACCATACGCTTTTGAGTCACACTCGTTTATAGTGCTACCGGCTCGTGGTTCACACTCGATGCTACCGGCTCGTGGTTCACATCTTAGTTTATAGTGCTACCGGCTCGTGGTTCACACTCGATGCTACCGGCTCGTGGTTCACATCCTAACCCACACATGTTATGGCACTACCGGCTCGGTGGTTCATACCATAACATTCACAAATAAATACACTATATACACATACGTATAATTACTCCACTCACCTTAACACTTCGGTGATGATTTAATTGCTTCCGTATACTTCGAGCAAAGTACCTAATACATAGGTACACATTCAATACACAACTAATGGCATTTACCACATTACTTACTCTCGAGCATTAATGACCCATTAGCATTTATTAGCTCACTTACACCCAACACCGCCCATAAATGGCCAAGACTCATGTTAAATCACTAAAGCTAGCGATTTAAAGTCTATTAACATTAACTAGCACAACCTAGGATAATTCATACCCATTTCACCCAAACTAGGTCAACATTACCCATTTTGACTCATTTTAACACTTTGACTCACAAACTAGTCATACTTAGTTCATTAACTATTTTCATCATCATTAACAAGTGTATTAGTGACAAAGAACCCATTTAACACTTTCAACTTCAAATCTTAAGTCCAAACCCTAGATTATAGTTACTTAGGGTTTCCTTTCATCAACACAACCCAAGTTCACCCATTTTAACCCCAAATGGGTCACATAAGTTCCAAATGAACCAAAACCCTAGCATAACTAATTAAAACTCGAAACATAGAGTTAGAACTTACCAAGACTATCTTCTTGTAGCTAACAACAGGGAGAACAACTTTAATTCTTGCTCCTAGGTTTGATTCATAAATCTTCACCTTCAAATCTCAAGATTAAACTAAGTGGGTTTTGTGTTTTGGGAGAGAAATTGGAAAGAAAAGAGAAAAGAAAATGAAATAAATGGATAAGTGGCTGTGATTTAATGGTCCAATCTGATCTACAAGTCAAATTACCAAATTACCCCTTAAAATCTCTTAAAATGAGCTAAGTCCGGAATCTGTCCAGCAGAAATGTTGAGGCGCGACCCAATTCTCGCAGCGCGGCTTATAAAAGGAAAAAAGACCCTTCTTAACTCAACTTCTGATCCAGATTTCCTTTGTTTGTCGCGTCGCGACCCAGATCGCCACGACGCGGCATTAGCCTAAGCCTGAACAGTTTGACAATCTAAAACACATTTTGATTTCATTTGATTCGTACACCTAAATCCGCTTCCTACATTCGCCTAACCTTCAACAATAGTCTCACAAGACTTAACGCTATCAAAGCCCATGTATAAACTTGTATGCGCACACATTATCAAGTATATATATATATATATATATATATATATATATATATATATATATATATATATATATATATATATATATACATACACATATATCTATATAATTACGCATAATCTAGCGAGTTACAAACGTACAAATGATTAAGTATGTACCTTTCAATATGTGCGGGAAAAACGGGATGTTACAACTCTCTCCCACTTGAATCGGAGCGCGTCCTCGCGATCCAAGCCGCATGATAAGAGGGAAGATAAACCAATACAAACTCTTCGGGCTCCCAAATAAACTCGGAACCCTTACTTCGACGCCATTGAACTTTAAAAGTCCTAACCTCTTTATGCCTCAACCTTTTGACCTTCTCATCAAGTATGGCAATCGGTTCCTCGATATACTCTAACTTATTATTTAGCTCAATCTCGTCTAATGGGACCCAAGATGAATCATCCGCAAGACACTTACAGAGATGGGAGACATGAAATGTATTATGGATCCCCGTAAGCTCTTCGGGTAATTCCAAATGATACGCGACTTCACCAACACGAGCTAAAACCTTAAACGGCCCAATAAACCGAGGAGCTAACTTTCCCGGTTTTCGAAATCGAATAATACCTTTCCATGGCGAAACTTTGAGCATCACCATGTCACCTTCTTGAAATTCGATCGTTCGTCTACGTTTATCGGCATACGACTTTTGCCTATCTTGAGCCTTTTTCAAATGCTCTCGAATCATCTCAATCTTGCTATTCGTCTCTAAAACTAAATCGGTACTCCCGATTTCCTTTTGTCCCACTTCACCCCAACAAATCGGGGTTCGACATCTACGCCCATAAAGCATCTCATATGGCGGCATCCCGATACTAGTATGATAACTATTATTGTACGAGAATTCCACCAAAGGCAAATGCTCATCCCAACTACCACCGAAATCAATAATGCACGCACGTAACATATCTTCCAAAGTTTGATTCGTACGTTCGGTTTAACCGTCCTTTTGAGGATGATACACCGTGCTCAATTTCAATTGCGTAACCATATATTCATGAAACTTTTCCCAAAATCGAGATGTAAAACGGGTATCTCGATCCGAAATGATAGATATAGGAACACCGTATCGAGAGATGACTTCCTTGATAAACAACTTAGCCAAAGTCTCCGACGATATCGCTTCTTTAATGGGAAGAAACAAAGCACTCTTCGTCAATCGATCAACTATCACCCAAATCGAATCAAATTGGATTCTCGCCGTTTTAGGTAACTTTGTGATGAAATCCATGGTAATGTGCTCCCATTTCCATTTCGGGATTTCTAACGGTTGTAACTTACCATACGGCTTTTGGTGCTCGGCCTTAACTTGCAAACACGTGACGCATTGCTCAACATACTTCACAACATCACGTTTCATGCCCGGCCACCAATAATCCTTCCTCAAGTCAAGATACATCTTCGTCGCGCCCGGATGAATGGAATACCTTGACTTATGTGCTTCATCAAGTAGCACTTGTCGATAATCACCCATCTTAGGCACCCACACCCTTCCTTGAAAAGACAACAAACCACGCGAGCCCATAGTGATGAATTCCGATTGCCCCACAATTCGCTCCGCATGCTTGTTGTGAACGTAAGCCTCTATTTGAATCACACCAAGTTTTTCAAGAAAATCGTTAGTAATAATCATACGTAACAATCCCAATCGTAACGCTGGGTGATGACTCTTTCGACTTAACGCATCTGCGACCACATTCTCCTTGCCCGGATGATAAAGTATTTCACAATCGTAGTCTTTCACCACATCCATCCATCTACGTTGACGATAATTCAAATCTCTTTGATCAAAAAGATGTTCCAAACTCTTGTGATCCGAATAAATTATACACTTGACACCATACAAGTAATGGCGCCAAATTTTCAACGCATGAACAACCGCCGCCAACTCAAGATCATGAGTCGGATATCTCGTCTCGTGTTCCTTTAATTTTTGAGAGGCATAAGCGATGACTTTACCCCTTTGCACTAGAACACAACCGAGTCTATTTAACGAGGCATCACAATAAACCGTCATGTCTTCCACCCCTTCCGGCAAAACTAACACCGGAGCTTGACATAACTTCTCCTTTAACAATTGAAAAGCAATTTCTTGCTCGTTCTCCCAAACAAACCTGGCGTTCTTCCTCGTCAATTTCGTCAATGAAGAAGCGATCTTAGAAAAGTCTTGGATAAATCGACGATAATAACCGGCCAATCCGAGAAAACTCCGGATTTCCGTAGGTGTAGTCGGTTGTCTCCAACTCTTCACCGTCTCTATCTTCCCCGGATCTACTTGAATGCCGTCTTTGTTCATAATGTGACCAAGGAATTGAACCTCCCTTAGCCAAAATTCACATTTGGAGAACTTAGCATACAAATTCTCCTTTCGTAACGTCTTCAATACTTCACGCAAATGACGTTCATGCTCGTTCATACTTTTTGAGTAGACTAGTATGTTGTCAATGAACACAATCACTGACTTGTCCAACATGGGTTGGCACACCTGGTTCATAAGATCCATGAATGCCGCCGGTGCATTCGTAAGACCAAAAGGCATAACTACAAACTCAAAATGCCCATAACACGTTCAAAAAGCAGTTTTCTCGATATCTTCATCACGGACCCGCATTTGGTGATAGCCGGACCGTAGGTCGATCTTAGAGAAATACGTCGTGTGACAACCCGGAAATTTCCAACCAAATTTAAACTTTAATCTTTATATGTTTCCGACACGATAAGCAATATTTGTTAAGTTAAATTTCAAGAATTTTAAACTATGTTCATACATTCATTCAACCTCGACCAAGTTCCAACGATTCACGAACCATTAAACGAATATGATTATATATGTATATGTGTATATATATTATAACTTGAAACGTAAACAAAATATTAGATTAAATACTTTATATGATTGTATCTGTTTCAAAATGTTTATCAATGGAATTAGAAGATAAGATCAAATGATTGAATTATCAGATATATTGAATTATGATTACAAGTCTCTGTTGAAAGGCCCACGTTGATTTGAAGAAATTTTTCCATTTTAACAATATTCGGAAAATGGTAAAGTGATTTATAAATAAGAACAAATTGTCAATCATTGAGAACTAGACAAAGGATAGTGGAAGATTGAATCTCATAAAGACTCGATTGATCTATTTAGTTTCAAACGTACAAAAATGTTTTCAGTTTAAAAAGAACTTTATTATTAAAACGTATATAACTTTTATAAATATCTAGAACCACTTTTGACAACTCATTATTTAACTAGTATGATAAAGATAACGATATTTATATTTTATTTTATTAAATATATATAACGATTTAAATTAATATTATATATATTTATACTCGTATTATACGTACATAGTTTTATACTTTTACTATACTTAAACTTTATTTTTACTTTATTTTTACTTTACTTTAACTTTAATAATTCACTTTAATAATTCATACTTTAATAATTCACTTTAATAATTCATACTTTAATAATTCACTTTAATAATTCATACTTTAATAATTCACTTTAATAATTCATACTTTAATAATTCACTTTAATAATTCATACTTTAATAATTCACTTTAATAAATAATACTTTAATAATTCACTTTAATAATTCATACTTTAATAATTCACTTTAATAATTCAAAAATTTATTATAAATAGAATTCAATAGGTTTAATTATTTCATAGAAACTTGAAAATATTTTTCTCTAAACTCTCTCAATCGATTTACATATATATATTTACTCCGTATTATTTCAAGATATTATTAGTATACATAAAATATTACGATGGAGTGCTGTCCGAGTGATTTCAAAATTGTTTTTCGAGTAGGATAGGACTAAGGAAATTATGGGTTATAGCTATGGAGGTGATTGAGTATGGTTCATGGGTATGCTAGTGAGGTCAATATAGTATTTATCATTTCCGTTGCGTCTACGTACCTTTCCTGCAATATTTAATCTCAATATTGATACGTGAGTACTCATAATTTAACTTTTACATATTAATAGTGTATCCCTAACTAGTGCTCGAGTATTTAGGATTATGCATGCTTGTACTTTTGATATTGCCCTTAGACAGGTTAGGTTGAATCTTGAATTAGTTACAATTGCGGTTGAGATAAGGTATAAGATATGCATGTCCTTGGAAAGCTAGCGAAAAAATAAGAACTTTTCCTTTAGATATCGAATGGATTCGATGAACAGATTAGAAGTTATAATCAATTAAATTTTCGATATTTTTATTAAAAATGATTATTATTATCGTCGTTCTAGTTTTATCATATTATTATCATTATTATTAACTTTATCAATAAAAGGGATTTATCATTAAAAATTGTTATATTTTTTTTATTATTACTATCGTTATTATCGTTAAAGTTATAATTAGTATTATTATTATTATCCAATTATTATTATTATTATTATTATTATTATTATTATTATTATTATTATTATTATTATTATTATTATTATTATTATTATTATTATTATTATTATTAGTATTATTATTATTATTATCATTATTAATATATATATCATTATTTAAAAATGGTAATTGTTATTGTTATTATTATTAATTATTATTACTATATTATCATTAAGATAATTATTAGTATTATCGTTAATAATGTTATAGTAACTATCATTATTAATATTAGTGTAATTAAAACAAATATTTGTAACACCTAATTATTTTGATTACTATTATTATCATTATTACGAACACGATATAAAAGAAGATTAAAAGCTATTAAACGAAACGATTAGGAAATAATGAGTAAGAGTATAATGATGAAATTAAAATATTATAAGATATTGATTTAGATAAAATTATAGTTCTTATTATTTTTATCATTACTATTATTATTAAAAGTATCGTTAGTATTAAAACTATCATTTTAACAAAAATTATCATTTTAATAGAAATGTCATTGTTACTGTAAAATATCATTATTATTATCATTTTTAAATAGAATTATTATTTTAAAGATAATATTCAAAATTATCGTAAATATTAAAGTTATCATAATTAGAATTATCGTTTTATCATAATGTCATCTTAGTAATTATAAATATTGATATTTTTATAATAATAATTATTATTACAAAATAATACAACTTTTACTTACTATCATTATAGATATTATTTTATCAAATAAATATGTGATACAAACATATTTTACTACGTGTAATAACTTACTTTAATAATACCTATCATATTATCTTTATGATATTAAATGAACCCTATAAATTTTATTACTTAATATATATAAAAGTATACTTTATTATATAAATTTAATATAAAATTTTATTTATTAATAAATAAATTATATTATTTACTCTAATAAATCTTTTAAAAATATTTAAAAATATAAAACGACGATATTTAAACTATATATTAATCATGTATAGATTTTTGGAAATTATTTTGAGTCAAATTTACTTTTGTTGACTTTTGCATATTAGTCTCGAGCATTAGGATTGTGGTACACTATGACTTGACCTAATTTGTTAGACAAATATTGACCAACACATAAATATATATAATTAATTTAGGTTCGTGAATTCGAGGCCAACCTTGCACTTGTTCAATGACGTTATATGTATTTTTACTACGAAATACAGTATGGTGAGTTTCATTTGCCTTTTTACCCTTTATATTTTTGGGACTGAGAATACATGCGCTTTTATAATTGTTTGACGAAATAGACACAAGTAATTGAAACTACATTCTATGGTTGAATTATCGAAATCGAATATGCCCCTTTTAATTAAAGTCTAGTAATCTAAGAATTAGGGAACATACACCCTAATTGACGCGAATCCTAAAGATAGATCTATTGGGCCTAACAAACCCCATCCAAAGTACCGAATGCTTTAGTACTTCGAAATTTATATCATGTCCGAAGGAGGATCCCGGAAAGATAGGGGATATTCTTATATGTATTTAGCTAATGTCGGTTACCAGGTGTTCACCATATGAATGATTATTTTTGTCTCTATGCATGGGACGTATATTTATGAGAACTGGAAATGAAATTCTTGTGGTCTATTAAAATGATGGAAATAAATGATTATGATAAACTAATGAACTCACCAACCTTTTGGTTGACACTTTAAAGCATGTTTATTCTCAGGTGTTAAAGAAATCTTCCGCTGTGCATTTGCTCATTTTAAAGATATTACTTGGAGTCATTCATGGCATATTTCAAAAGACGTTGCATTTAAGTCGTTGAGTTCAATAGAGATTATTATTAAGTAAATGACAGATTAGGTCATTTATAGTTGAATCTTATGAAATGGTATGCATGTCTGTCAATTTTCGATGTAAAGAGAGTTTATCTTTTAAAAACGAATGCAATGTCTGAAAAATGTATCATATAGAGGTCAAATACCTCGCGATGTAATCAACTATTGAGAATCGTTTATAATGTATATGAACGGGTCCTTTCAGTTGGTATCAGAGCAGTGGTCTTAGCAAACCAGGTCTGCAATAGTGTGTCTAACTGATAAGTCGTTAGGATGCATTAGTGAGTCTGGACTTCGACCGTGTCTGCATGTCAAGAGTTTTGCTTATCATTTTATGTCAGAAATCATCTACTTATCATCCGTAGAAAATTACCTACTTATCATTCTTAAGTCTAGACACATCTTGCTGCATTGATTGCATGAATAGTGTACAGACAAAATTCATATCTTAGCATATCTGCTAAATCATATCTTTTCGTATCTATTACTGTAAACTTTGCCTGATATATTCCGCAAATTCCTCCGTAATCTACGAAATCTTTTACTCTATATATATGGATATTCTATGTAATTAGAATACCATCTGATAGCCGAAAAATCATTTTTATATCGAAAAATCCTTTATCCAATTGTACGAAATGGAATTCGTCGTTAGTTCAAGTCACTCGGATTCCGAAATGGAATCTCACTCAAGCTCCGAAAGCAGTGTGACCGGAATGGATCAACCAATTAGTCATCACCTATTCTGGATGAATTAGAGATGGGTTCGTAACCTCCTCAATTATTGGAGACAAGAAGAAGGCGATCCTTTCCATCCACCACATTGCCCTCTTGACGAAGAACCTGAAGCACTTACCGGCGAACCTGTCCGAAACACCATTTTCTCTCTCATTTCCAGAGTATCTCGTCACGATTATATATTACATCAAATTTTAGATTTTATTTATCCGCTCGTCCGAACCGACAATCACCCTGGTATAATAGAAGAAGTCAACGAGCTTCGAGCTCGGGTAGTGGCTTTGGAGAATATGGTGCAAAGGTTACAAACACCAGCAAGCACCAGCAGCATAACCAGTACCACCATCAACAAACGCCAACAGTACCATCACCAATACAACAACAACATCCACATCCCACACATTAACATCACAATCGGTACCTCGAGCATCAACGTTGTGACGACCCGGAAATTTCCGACCAAATTTAAACTTTAATCTTTATATTATTCAGACACGATAAGTAAAGTTTGTTAAGTTAAATCTCAAGAATTTTAAACTGTGTTCATACATTCATTATAACCTCGACCAAATTCCGACGATTCACGAACCGTTATATATAAATAGATATGTATATGTATATATATATTATAACTTGAGAATATTAATAAAGTATTAAACGTATAATACTTTACACGAACGTATTTGTTTCAATATGATTTTCGATGAAAAAATATATATTAAATGATTGAATTATCAGAAACATTGAATTATGATTACAAGTCTCTGTTGAGAGGGCCACTATGATTTGAGAAAATCTATTCCTCTTAACGATATTCAGAATAATTTGTAAAGCTATTTATAAATAAAAACAAAAAGTGTCATTTACGAAAGTTAGACAAAAGTTAGTGGAAAATTGGTTTCCATAATATTCTATTAATCTATTTTCAAACGTACAAAGACGTTTTCAGTTTAAAAAGAACTTTATTATTAAAACGTATATAACTTTTATAAATATCTAGAATCACTTTTGACAACTCATTACTTAACCAGTATAATAAATATAACGATATTTATATTTTATTTCATTAAATATATATAACGGTTTAAATTAATATTATATATATTTATACGCGTATTATACATACATAGTTTTTTATACTTTTACTATACTTTAACTTTACCTTTACTTTACTTTAACTTTACTTTAACTTTAATAATTCATACTTTAGTAATTCACTTTAATAATTCATACTTTAATAATTCACTTTAATAATTAATACTTTAATAATTCACTTTAATAATTCATACTTTAATAATTCATACTTTAATAATTCATACTTTAATAATTCACTTTAATAATTCATACTTTAATAATTCACTTTTATAATTCAAAAATCTATTATAAATAGAATTCAATAGGTTTCATTATTTCATAGAAACTTGAAAATATATTTCTCTAAACTCTCTCAATTGATATATATATATATATATATATATATATATATATATATATATATATATATATATATATATATATATATATATATATATATATATATATATATATATATATATATATATTTGCTCTGTATTATTTCAAGATATTATTAGTATACATAAAATATTACGACGGAGTGCTGTCCGAGTGATTTCAAAATAGTTTTTTTGAATGAGTCGAAGCTAAGGAAATTATGGGTTATAGCTATGGAGGTGATGGGTATGGTTCATGGGTATGCTCGTGAGGTCAATCTAGTGTTTATCATCTCCGTTGCGTCTACGTACTTTCCTGCAATATTGAATCTCAATATTGATACGTTCGTGAATCCGAGGCCAACCTTGCACTTATTAAATGACGTTATATGTATTTTTACTACGAAATACAGTATTGTGAGTTTCATTTGCTCCCTTTTATATATATTTTTGGGACTGAGAATACATGCGCTGTTTTTATAAATGTTTTACGAAATAGGCACAAGTACTAAAACTAATTCTACGTGGGTTTAAACCAGAAATATACCCTTAGCTTGGTAACATTAAACTACTTGTCTATGTACGGTAGGCGCGAATCCTAAAGATAGATCTATTGGGCCTGACAAACCCCATCCTGACTATGGGATGCTTTAGTACTTCGAGGTTATTTTAAACACACCTGATCTGGTGTACTTCAGAGGGTAAAACATGAACGTTAAGGCTTGTTACCGGGTGCCTACAACTTATAGAATACTTTTATACACTTGCGAGTGTACATATATTTATAAACGGAAATCTTGTGGTCTATTAATATATTGAAATGATTGTTATGATAAACCTGTGAACTCACCAACCTTTTGGTTGACACTTTAAAGCATGTTTATTCTCAGGTATTAAAGAAATCTTCCGCTGTGCATTAGCTCATTTTAAGGATATTACTTGGACTCATTCATGGCATATTTTGAAAGACGTTGCATTCGAGTCATTGAGTTCATCAAGATTATTATTAAGCCAATTATAGTTGAATGTATTATAAAATGGTGTGCATGCCGTCAACTTTCGTTGTAAAGAAAGTTTGTCTTTTAAAAACGAATGCAATGTTTGTAAAATGTATCATATAGAGGTCAAATACCTCGCGATGTAATCAACTATTGTGAATCGTTTATAATGTATATGAACGGGTCCTTTCAGTTGGTATCAGAGCGGTGGTCTTAGCGAACTAGGTCTGCATTAGTGTGTCTAACTGATAGTCGTTAGGATGCATTAGTGAGTCTGGACTTTGACCGTGTCTGCATTTCAAAAGTTTTGCTCATCATTCTTGTCAGAAATTACCTGCTTATCATTCTTAGTCTAGACACATCTTATTGCATTGATTGCATGAATAGTGTATAGACAAAATTCATATCTTAGCGTATATGCTAATTCATATCTTAGCGTATCTGTTACTGTAAACTTTGCCTGACATATTCCATAAATTCCTCCGTAATCTACGAAACCTTTTGCTCTATATAATTAGAATACCACCCGATAGCCGGAAAATCATTTCATATCGAATTCTTTATTCAATCGTACGAAATGGAATTCATCATTAGTTCAAGTCCCTCGGATTCCGAAATGGAATCCCACTCAAGTTCCGAAAGCAGTGTGACCGGAATGGATCAACCAATTAGTCATCATCTATTCTGGATGAATTGGGGATGGGTTCATAGCCTCCTTAATCATTGGAGACAAGAAGAAGGTGATCCCTTCCATCCACCACATTGCCCTCTTGGCGAAGAACCTGAAGCACTTACCGGCGAACCTATCCGAAACACCATTTTCTCTCTTATTTCTAGAGTATCTCATCACGATTACATACTACACCAAATTCTAGATTTTATTTATCCGCTCGTCCGAACCGACAATCACCCCGGTGTAATAGAAGAAGTCAACGAGCTTCGCGCTCGGGTAGTGGCTTTGGAGAATATGGTGCAAAGGTTACAAACACCAGCAGCAGCACCAGCAGCATAAACAGTACCACCATCAGCAACACCAACAGTACCATCACCACCACCAACAACAACATCCACATCCCACACCGCAACATCACAATATGTATCTCAACCATCAACGTCATACGCCCTGTAAATATCTAGGAATATCAACAAAAACAAACGATGAAGTATTAATTCATAAACTTCATTGAAGAGATATCTCTGCGGCAGTTATGTAATCTCCAAAATCTTAGAGATTATTTAATTCTGACTGTAAATCGGATGAGTGAACGGAGATGGTAGAGTAGAAACTTTGATCGAAAATGGTGTACGATTTACAAGCTAGAATTGTTTTACCAACAGCATCAACAGGACCGTAGCATCATCAACACAGTCAGTGCCGTCAGTATCGTCAGAATCAACAGCACCTGTAACATCACAAACTCTGTCAGTTCAAGAATCATTGTGGACATCATTACGAATCAACAACAAATATATTGTATCAACGAGTTATGAAGTATTAACTCATTTCCAATCGAAAGATTTATATGTATATTTTATATGTATAAATTTTTAAACCATAATAAATCTTCCCGTACTAAGCTATTATGTGTGAATCTTAACTACTCAGTTAATTCATATTACAAATATGCAATGATGTACGTCCTTCGTCCGCAACTTAACCATCGTTAATTACAATCTCTGTCTCAATTCAATAAAAAATCCAATTTATAATAAATCAAGTGTATTATTCGAATATATGTTTGATTTTACGCTTTCATCATCGATGTACTCGAAACATTTCAAATAACATCATTCGTACCTTGCGAAGTTCACACGAATTTCACGAAAACCAACAAATAACAAAGTAATGATTCATAATTTCAATATTATTGAAGAAATACTTATGCAATTTATAAAGTTTTAGGGATTACTCAATTCTAGTTCCAACCATAAAATAAATGAGTTTAATTTAATATTAACTCATTAAATCTATATTACATCTAAAGAAAATATACACATATATTTTCATAAAGACTGTAATAAACTTCTTTTGTACAAAATATTAATTGTGAAATTTTTTTTAACGGGTAGGTAATACCCGAGAGATATATAAATTCACAATTAATATATTACATTTTTCGAAACTGATTCAGCAATCATCAACTATACTCCCTACTTTCACAACAATATCCATTCTTTCATATAAATCAAAACAATCATACTCATTCAAATTCAATTACATATTCTGATTTTGAAATCGCATAATTCAATTCGAAATATAACCAGTATCATCACTCTTAGATTCCTATATCTTTCAAAGCTATACTTTGACTTCAAAACTGTGTTAGAACATCATATGTATTAACGATTACAATATGTGCTCAAACCCTTCGAAATTCCTGAAGACACTTCAACTAAGGAACAATCGAGATGATGATCCAACCACATGTTACCCACAGTTATACACCTGAAAAACTCTCAAAACCCAAGTCATAGTTCGACACGTATCCGTGTTAGACCCTTTGGCATTTACTAGCTAAAATAACTTTTCAATTCCGTTTCAAAATAGACAGTTTTGTCACAGCTCCAGCAAGTCATCTTCGACTTCTCAATCAAAACAGTCTTATTATAACCTCGATAGATACGTTGCCCTTTCGCCAACGTTACCGGGGAATCGTTTATATTCACCACATTAGCAATAAACTTACCAACAACTTCATTGATCTTTGACTTTCCAAAAAAAAAAATCATTATAATTATCGAAACCCTATCATATACTCATTCGTACCTTATAACAAGAATTGCCATACCAATTATTGAGAATCAGCAATCAGTATTTTGAAACCTCGCAGCATGTCTACATCAACAATTACATATACACACAACGTCTACCTCCAAGACTTACATTCTTTGAATGAGAAATTTCTGAAAAACACCGTAAACTGCGAACCAGTTCTCGAAATTTTGAAAAATGCTGATGAAGCAGCAAAAACTGTAAACGACCTTAACAGTAAAAAGTTGGATGATAAAGGATAGTATATTGGCAAAGCTCAGAAAAAGAGAAGCTTTGGAACTGGAAAACGGATTGAGCAAAGTATGAATGAGGCTGTGGACAAATCACAAAGGCTGAACCTGCCTTCAAAGAATCCAAATGATTCAGTACTTGCTGAAGTCATTAACGAATACCTTGCTCCTGACTCTAAACCCTTGCGGACAATATCCTTCATCATCCTCTGATATTAGACATTTTAAGATATCATCGTATCTTTCATTATAAATATCATCCATACTTCTGAAGATATTTTTATAATTATTCTTATCTGAAATCATTTACCTCTTCGCGCTATCTGTATTATATCATAAAAGAAACTATTTTAGTTTCTAAATTCTGAAACATTCGAGTTTAAAATAGGAATATTCTTGAAGAAGTGTTGGGAGCTGAAGTATGAGTTAGTATAATATAATGACACTTGATCAACGTGATTATATTACAGTAATTCATGCTGAGTTTCTAAATGAAACATGATGATTCACAGATCATAACGTCATCATGTGCTATGTTACACGACTCTTGTATTCTCTTTGATCTCTAAATATCAAGAAAATATTTCTTGATGATTCGGCCTTTTCCGAGGTATTCTGGTAATTTGACAAGTCAAGATCGTGTCATTACAATTTTCTTCCTAGAACATTAACAATGTTCATTCCGAAATTTATATCTGCGAATTCTGGACCATTACAAGCGGTGCTTAATCGCAAGAAGAAGAAACGGAAGGACAAAGCTTCGAACTAGAAATGGGAGTATAAATCATAGCAAATAGAAGAGAGCATTAACTGTGGATGACAATGATTATAGAAGAAGCAAGGACTTTGAAATATAAGGGAAGATATAAAACCCAACAACAACCCAGAAATCACAAACCGTATATATCAATTCATATAGCAATATAAAGACACAGGAGAACTAAAAACACTATAAAACCAAGAGTATAGTAGAAGTAAATAGATTCTTCCGGAGGCAGATGAAAAAGAAGAGCGACATATATGAAAGTGAGGAGTATATCAAGAATCAGCACTGGATGAAGCATATTGACAAATACTTTAAAATATGAGTTGAGAAGGTGTGAGTTGTAAGAAAACAAATGAGGTGGATTTATAGTGAAATATCCGACAGAGAAATCAAAATGGATTATCGCATTAATTCGAAGAGGATCATAATTTCCTTAATCGCCGAATAATCAAATCCAATATAGATTACAAAGATTTTCTTTTCGGAGATCAATCGTGATGACGTCAAAAGATACGACGAATCACTATTATCTTATTTCATTCATTTACGATAACTTCACTCATACGCTTCGAGTAATCGAATTATTTTATCCATTCTTCTTGAACATGATAAAACTCTATAATCGTTATAATAACATTCTCATTGTTAGTCATGATGACCTCTATCAAATTTCGGGGACGAAATTTCTTTAACGGGTAGGTACTGTGACGACCCGGAAATTTCCGACCAAATTTAAACTTTAATCTTTATATTATTCAGACACGATAAGCAAAGTTTGTTAAGTTAAATCTCAAGAATTTTAAACTGTGTTCATACATTCATTATAACCTCGACCAAATTCCGACGATTCACGAACCGTTATATATAAATAGATATGTATATGTATATATATATATTATAACTTGAGAATATTAATAAAGTATTAAACGTATAATACTTTACACGAACGTATTTGTTTCAATATGATTTTCGACGAAAAAAAATATATTAAATGATTGAATTATCAGAAACATTGAATTATGATTACAAGTCTCTGTTGAGAGGTCCACTATGATTTGAGAAAATCTATTCCTCTTAATGATATTCAGAATAATTTGTAAAGCTATTTATAAATAAAAACAAAAAGTGTCATTTACGAAAGTTAGACAAAATTTAGTGGAGAATTGGTTTCCATAATATTCTATTAATCTATTTTCAAACGTACAAAGACGTTTTCAGTTTAAAAAGAACTTTATTATTAAAACGTATATAACTTTTATAAATATCTAGAATCACTTTTGACAACTCATTACTTAACCAGTATAATAAATATAACGATATTTATATTTTATTTCATTAAATATATATAACGGTTTAAATTAATATTATATATATTTATACGCGTATTATACATATATAGTTTTTTATACTTTTACTATACTTTAACTTTACCTTTACTTTACTTTTACTTTACTTTAACTTTAATAATTCATACTTTAATAATTCACTTTAATAATTCATACTTTAATAATTCACTTTAATAATTCATACTTTAATAATTCACGTTAATAATTCATACTTTAATAATTCACTTTAATAATTCATACTTTAATAATTCATACTTTAATAATTCACTTTAATAATTCATACTTTAATAATTCACTTTTATAATTCAAAAATCTATTATAAATAGAATTCAATAGGTTTCATTATTTCATAGAAACTTGAAAATATATTTCTCTAAACTCTCTCAATTGATATATATATATATATATATATATATATATATATATATATATATATATATATATATATATATATATATATATATATTTGCTCTGTATTATTTCAAGATATTATTAGTATACATAAAATATTACGACGGAGTGCTGTCCGAGTGATTTCAAAATAGTTTTTTTGAATGAGTCGAAGCTAAGGAAATTATGGGTTATAGCTATGGAGGTGATGGGTATGGTTCATGTAGTGACCCGAACTTTTCCATGTTTATATATATTAATTGAGATTGATATTTACATGATTAAATGTTTCCAACATGTTAAGCAATCAAACTTGTTAAGACTTGATTAATTGAAATATGTTTCATATAGACAATTGACCACCCAAGTTGACCGGTGATTCACGAACGTTAAAACTTGTAAACACTATATGATGACATATATATGGATATATATATATAGTTAACATGATACTATGATAAGTAAACATATCATTAAGTATATTAACAATGAACTACATATGTAAAAACAAGACTACTAACTTAATGATTTTTAAACGAGACATATATGTAACGATTATCGTTGTAAAGACATTTAATGTATATATATCATATTAAGAGATATTCATACATGATAATATCATGATAATATAATAATTTAAAATCTCATTTGATATTATAAACATTGGGTTAACAACATTTAACAAGATCGTTAACCTAAAGGTTTCAAAACAACACTTACATGTAACGACTAACGATGACTTAACGACTCAGTTAAAATGTATATACATGTAGTGTTTTAATATGTATTTATACACTTTTGAAAGACTTCAATACACTTATCAAAATACTTCTACTTAACAAAAATGCTTACAATTACATCCTCGTTCAGTTTCATCAACAATTCTACTCGTATGCACCCGTATTCGTACTCGTACAATACACAGCTTTTAGATGTATGTACTATTGGTATATACACTCCAATGATCAGCTCTTAGCAGCCCATGTGAGTCACCTAACACATGTGGGAACCATCATTTGGCAACTAGCATGAAATATCTCATAAAATTACAAAAATATGAGTAATCATTCATGACTTATTTACATGAAAACAAAATTACATATCCTTTATATCTAATCCATACACCAACGACCAAAAACACCTACAAACACTTTCATTCTTCAATTTTCTTCATCTAATTGATCTCTCTCAAGTTCTATCTTCAAGTTCTAAGTGTTCTTCATAAATTCCAAAAGTTCTAGTTTCATAAAATCAAGAATACTTTCAAGTTTGCTAGCTCACTTCCAATCTTGTAAGGTGATCATCCAACCTCAAGAAATCTTTGTTTCTTACAGTAGGTTATCATTCTAATACAAGGTAATAATCATATTCAAACTTTGGTTCAATTTCTATAACTATAACAATCTTATTTCAAGTGATGATCTTACTTGAACTTGTTTTCGTGTCATGATTCTGCTTCAAGAACTTCGAGCCATCCAAGGATCCATTGAAGCTAGATCCATTTTTCTCTTTTCCAGTAGGTTTATCCAAGGAACTTAAGGTAGTAATGATGTTCATAACATCATTCGATTCATACATATAAAGCTATCTTATTCGAAGGTTTAAACTTGTAATCACTAGAACATAGTTTAGTTAATTCTAAACTTGTTCGCAAACAAAAGTTAATCCTTCTAACTTGACTTTTAAAATCAACTAAACACATGTTCTATATCTATATGATATGCTAACTTAATGATTTAAAACCTGGAAACACGAAAAACACCGTAAAACCGGATTTACGCCGTCGTAGTAACACCGCGGGCTGTTTTGGGTTAGTTAATTAAAAACTATGATAAACTTTGATTTTAAAGTTGTTATTATGAGAAAATGATTTTTATTATGAACATGAAACTATATCCAAAAATTATGATTAAACTCAAAGTGGAAGTATGTTTTCTAAAATGGTCATCTAGACGTCGTTCTTTCGACTGAAATGACTACCTTTACAAAAACGACTTGTAACTTATTTTTCCGACTATAAACCTATACTTTTCTGTTTAGATTCATAAAATAGAGTTCAATATGAAACCATAGCAATTTGATTCACTCAAAACGGATTTAAAATGAAGAAGTTATGGGTAAAACAAGATTGGATAATTTTTCTCATTTTAGCTACGTGAAAATTGGTAACAAATCTATTCCAACCATAACTTAATCAACTTGTATTGTATATTATGTAATCTTGAGATACCATAGACACGTATACAATGTTTCGACCTATCATGTCGACACATCTATATATATTTCGGAACAACCATAGACACTCTATATGTGAATGTTGGAGTTAGCTATACAGGGTTGAGGTTGATTCCAAAATATATATAGTTTGAGTTGTGATCAATACTGAGATACGTATACACTGGGTCGTGGATTGATTCAAGATAATATTTATCGATTTATTTCTGTACATCTAACTGTGGACAACTAGTTGTAGGTTACTAACGAGGACAGCTGACTTAATAAACTTAAAACATCAAAATATATTAAAAGTGTTGTAAATATATTTTGAACATACTTTGATATATATGTATATATTGTTATAGGTTCGTGAATCAACCAGTGGCCAAGTCTTACTTCCCGACGAAGTAAAAATATGTGAAAGTGAGTTATAGTCCCACTTTTAAAATCTAATATTTTTGGGATGAGAATACATGCAGGTTTTATAAATGATTTACAAAATAAACACAAGTACGTGAAACTACATTCTATGGTTGAATTATCGAAATCGAATATGCCCCTTTTTATTAAGTCTGGTAATCTAAGAATTTGGGAACAGACACCCTAATTGACGCGAATCCTAAAGATAGATCTATTGGGCTTAACAAACCCCATCCAAAGTACCGGATGCTTTAGTACTTCGAAATTTATATCATATCCGAAGGGTGTCCCGGAATGATGGGGATATTCTTATATATGCATCTTGTTAATGTCAGTTACCAGGTGTTCACCATATGAATGATTTTTATCTCTATGTATGGGATGTGTATTGAAATATGAAATCTTGTGGTCTATTGTTACGATTTGATATATATAGGTTAAACCTATAACTCACCAACATTTTTGTTGACGTTTAAAGCATGTTTATTCTCAGGTGAATATTAAGAGCTTCCGCTGTTGCATACTAAAATAAGGACAAGATTTGGAGTCCATGTTTGTATGATATTGTGTAAAAACTGCATTCAAGAAACTGATTTCGATGTAACATATTTGTATTGTAAACCATTATGTAATGGTCGTGTGTAAACAGGATATTCTAGATTATCATTATTTGATAATCTACGTAAAGCTTTTTAAACCTTTATTTATGAAATAAAGGTTATGGTTTGTTTTAAAAATGAATGCAGTCTTTGAAAAACGTCTCATATAGAGGTCAAAACCTCGCAACGAAATCAATTAATATGGAACGTTTTTAATCAATAAGAACGGGACATTTCAGTTGGTATCCGAGCGTTGGTCTTAGAGAACCAGAATTTTGCATTAGTGTTTCTTATCGAGTTTTTTAGGATGCATTAGTGAGTCTGGACTTCGACCGTGTTTACTTGAAAAATGATTGCTTAACAAATTTTGTTGGAAACTATATATTTTTAACATGTGAATATTATGTGATATATTAATCTCTTAACGCGTTTGATATTATGTGATAGATGTCTACCTCTAGAACAAGTCCCATTGACTCACCTAATAATAATGAAGAGTCAAATGTAAATTGGAATGATTCGTGGACTGATTCACAAGTTCCCGAAGAGGAACTGGAAGAAGAGTCGGAACCGGAAGAAGAATCGGAACCGGAAGAAGAATCGGAACCGGATGAAGAAATAGAACCGGTGGGGGAAATAATAAAACGGTTAAGTAAAAGAAAATCCTCAACCAACCGACCAAGGTTAATTATGGTCAATGGTGTTTCCGCCAAGGAAGCAAAATATTGGGAGGATTACCAATTCTCCGATGAATCGGATTCCGACGAGAATTCCGATGATATTATAGAAATTACCCCAACTGAATTTAAAAAGGCAAAAGAAAATAATAAGGGAAAGGGCATAAAAATAGAGAAATCTAATTCCAACCCCGATGAACTTTATATGTATCGTCAACGCCCGAAGTCCTTAAGTTGTAACAATGACCCGGGAACCTCTAAACCACCAGGTTTTTCTAAACCAATGTGGACAACGACGGCTCGTATTAGGGGAACATCATATATCCCTAGAAACTTGGCAAAACGAACCAAAACCGAAGAAGAAGAAACGAGCGAGTCGGAATAAGATAGTTGTATTCGTGTGGTGTAATATATGTAATATAGTGTTCTTATGCTTTATGATACATGTAAAAATTGCTTGTATTAATAAGTATTTTTTTATGAATCTAACTCTTGTCTATTTTACAGTTTAAAAACACAAAATGGATAGACAACCCAATATTTTAAGAGACCTACCCGGAGACATGATTGATGAAATCTTGTCTAGAGTCGGCCAGAATTCCTCGGCACAACTATTTAAGGCGAGATCAGTTTGTAAGACATTCGAAGAACGTTCCAAGAATGTCTTGGTTTATAAGAGACTTTCGTTTGAAAGATGGGGGATATCACATTGGGAAACCCATAAGTTACGATGTGTTTACTTTGACGCATATATTGCGGGGAACCCAAATGCTATTTTACGCAACGGGTTAAGAAATTATTTTGACTCAATATATCCGAATATTGGACTTCGTGATTTAGAAAAAGCGGCTAACATGCAACATAAAGAAGCATGTTATGCTTACGGATTAGTAATGTTCACTTCTCACCAAAGTAAGAACAAGAACATCGGGCTACAACTATTAAACAAAACGTTTCCACAAGTGACGGAGTCGGTAATTGGGGTAAGAAATGAGGTTTTTAGATTATTACGGGACTGTTGGACATTACGTAACCCTCGTCCCTTTGACGACGTTACAACGCGCTGTCTTATCAACGGCCATAACGGTTATGTTGCACAAGACCAAGGATGGGAAGTAGTCCTAGTAAAACCAGAATGCATGACTTGTTTCTGGACGTATGAATTACGTGTCTTTATTGCCTTTGCTGAACGACTTGTGTACTAGCTAGAACTATCTTCACAACTATCTTGTATCAAAGTTATTGTGTGCTATATTTAATGCTTTATGTAAAATAAGCGGTATTGTAAGTTTGTAAAATATTGTATAAAAGTTTGAACGCGAAATATTATTATAATCAGTTTTTCATATAGAATTGTAGTAGTTGAATTGTATATTAGCTACTAAGTATGAACTTAACGGGTAGGTACTACCCGAATTTAAACTTATAAAACGCTAATATGAAGAAAAAGCTTTTATAAATGAGTTCATATTATGCTACGAAATACTATTAACTACTCTTAATATTCTGTATGATTAACTTGTTCCATTTAACTATTTTGAAGGAAATGGCACCGACTACTCGACACACCGTGAATATGAATGAAGAGGAATTCCGTACTTTTCTAGCTTCAAACATAGCCGCAGTACAGGCTGCGCTACATACCAACAATAACCTTGGATCTAGCAGTACAGGAAATCGTGTAGGATGCACCTACAAAGAATTCACTGCCTGCAAACCTTTGGAATTTGATGGAACCGAAGGACCGATCGGATTGAAACGGTGGACCGAGAAGGTCGAATCGGTGTTTGCCATAAGTAAGTGTACTGAAGAGGACAAAGTAAAGTACGCTACGCATACCTTCACAGGTTCTGCGTTAACATGGTGGAATACCTATCTAGAGCAAGTGGGACAAGACGATGCGTACGCACTACCGTGGTCAGCATTCAAGCCCTTGATGAACGAGAAGTACCGTCCCAGAACCGAGGTCAATAAGCTCAAGACAGAACTTAGAGGGTTACGAACCCAAGGATTTGATATTACCACGTACGAAAGACGATTCACAGAATTGTGCCTATTGTGTCCGGGAGCATTCGAAGATGAGGAAGAGAAGATCGACGCGTTTGTGAAAGGATTACCGGAAAGAATCCAAGAAGATATAAGTTCACACGAGCCCGCCTCCATACAACAGGCATGTAGAATGGCTCACAAACTCGTGAACCAAATTAAAGAAAGAATTAAAGAACAGACTGCTGAAGAGGCCAATGTGAAGCAAGTCAAAAGAAAGTGGGAGGAAAACGGTGATAAGAATCACCAATACAACAACAACAGCAATTACAACAATAATCGCAACAATTATCCCAACAATCGCAACTACAACAAACGGCCCAACAACAACAACAACAACAACAACAGCAACTACAACAATCATCCCAACAACAATAATAACCGCAACAACAACAACAATCAGAAGCAGCTATGCCAAAGGTGTGAAAAGAATCACTCGGGGTTCTGCACCAAATTTTGCAACAAGTGTAAAAGAAATGGTCATAGCGCGGCGAAGTGTGAGGTCTACGGACCAGGGGTTAATAGAACGAAAGGAACAAATGGTGTCGGAACGAGTAATGGCGGAGCAAGTAGTGTCGGAGCAAGTTATGCCAATGTAGTTTGTTATAAATGTGGAAAACCGGGCCACATTATTAGAAATTGCCCGAACCAGGAGAACACGAATGGACAAGGCCGTGGAAGAGTTTTCAATATTAATGCGGCAGAGGCACAGGAAGACCCGGAGCTTGTTACGGGTACGTTTCTTATTGACAATAAATCTGCTTACGTTTTATTTGATTCGGGTGCGGATAGAAGCTATATGAGTAGAGATCTTTGTGCTAAATTAAGTTGTCCATTGACGCCTTTGGATAGTAAATTTTTACTCGAATTAGCAAATGGTAAATTAATTTCAGCAGATAATATATGTCGGAATCGAGAAATTAAACTGGTTAGCGAAACATTTAAGATTGACTTGATACCAGTAGAGTTAGGGAGTTTTGATGTGATAATCGGTATGGACTGGTTGAAAGAAGTGAAAGCAGAGATCGTTTGTTACAAAAATGCAATTCGCATTATACGAGAAAAAGGAAAACCCTTAATGGTGTACGGAGAAAAGGGCAACACGAAGCTACATCTTATTAGTAATTTGAAGGCACAAAAACTAATAAGAAAAGGTTGCTATGCTGTTCTAGCACACGTCGATAAAGTACAAACTGAAGAAAAGAGCATCAATGATGTTCCCGTCGCAAAAGAATTTCCTGATGTATTTCCGAAAGAATTACCGGGATTACCCCCACATCGATCCGTTGAATTTCAAATAGATCTTGTACCAGGAGCTGTACCAATAGCTCGTGCTCCTTACAGACTCGCACCCAGCGAGATGAAAGAACTACAAAGCCAAGTACAAGAACTTTTAGAGCGTGGTTTCATTCGACCAAGCACATCACCGTGGGGAGCTCCTGTTTTGTTTGTCAAGAAGAAAGATGGTACATTCAGGTTGTGTATCGACTACCGAGAGTTGAACAAACTTACCATCAGGAACCGCTACCCACTACCGAGAATCGATGACTTATTTGATCAACTACAAGGCTCGTCTGTTTATTCAAAGATTGACTTACGTTCCGGGTATCATCAAATGCGGGTGAAAGAAGATGATATTCCAAAGACTGCTTTCAGAACACGTTACGGTCATTACGAGTTTATGGCCATGCCGTTTGGTTTAACTAATGCACCAGCTGTGTTCATGGACCTTATGAACCGAGTGTGTGGACCATACCTTGACAAGTTTGTCATTGTTTTCATTGATGACATACTTATTTACTCAAAGAATGACCAAGAACACGGTGAACATTTGAGAAAGGTGTTAGAAGTATTGAGGAAGGAAGAATTGTACGCTAAGTTTTCAAAGTGTGCATTTTGGTTGGAAGAAGTTCAATTCCTCGGTCACATAGTGAACAAAGAAGGTATTAAGGTGGATCCGGCAAAGATAGAAACTGTTGAAAAGTGGGAAACCCCGAAAACTCCGAAACACATACGCCAGTTTTTAGGACTAGCTGGTTACTACAGAAGGTTCATCCAAGACTTTTCCCGAATAGCAAAACCCTTGACTGCATTAACGCATAAAGGGAAGAAATTTGAATGGAATGATGAACAAGAGAAAGCGTTTCAGTTATTGAAGAAAAAGCTAACTACGGCACCTATATTGTCATTGCCTGAAGGGAATGATGATTTTGTGATTTATTGTGATGCATCAAAGCAAGGTCTCGGTTGTGTATTAATGCAACGAACGAAGGTGATTGCTTATGCGTCTAGACAATTGAAGATTCACGAACAAAATTATACGACGCATGATTTGGAATTAGGCGCGGTTGTTTTTGCATTAAAGACTTGGAGGCACTACTTATATGGGGTCAAAAGTATTATATATACCGACCACAAAAATCTTCAACACATATTTAATCAGAAACAACTGAATATGAGGCAGCGTAGGTGGATTGAATTATTGAATGATTACGACTTTGAGATTCGTTACCACCCGGGGAAGGCAAATGTGGTAGCCGATGCCTTGAGCAGGAAGGACAGAGAACCCATTCGAGTAAAATCTATGAATATAATGATTCATAATAACCTTACTACTCAAATAAAGGAGGCGCAACAAGGAGTTTTAAAAGAGGGAAATTTAAATTATGAAATACCCAAAGGATCGGAGAAGCATCTTAATATTCGGGAAGACGGAACCCGGTATAGGGCTGAAAGGATTTGGGTACCAAAATTTGGAGATATGAGAGAAATGGTACTTAGAGAAGCTCATAAAACCAGATACTCAATACATCCTGGAATGGGGAAGATGTACAAGGATCTCAAGAAACATTTTTGGTGGCCGGGTATGAAAGCCGATGTTGCTAAATACGTAGGAGAATGTTTGACGTGTTCTAAGGTCAAAGCTGAGCATCAGAAACCATCAGGTCTACTTCAACAACCCGAAATCCCGGAATGGAAATGGGAAAACATTACCATGGATTTCATCACTAAATTGCCAAGGACTGCAAGTGGTTTTGATACTATTTGGGTAATAGTTGATCGTCTCACCAAATCCGCACACTTCCTACCAATAAGAGAAGATGACAAGATGGAGAAGTTAGCACGACTGTATTTGAAGGAATTCATCTCCAGACATGGAATACCAATCTCTATTATCTCTGATAGGGATGGCAGATTTATTTCAAGATTCAGGCAGACATTACAGCAAGCATTAGGAACTCGTCTAGACATGAGTACTGCCTATCATCCACAAACTGATGGGCAGAGCGAAAGGACGATACAAACGCTTGAAGACATGCTACGAGCATGTGTTATAGATTTCGGAAACAGTTGGGATCGACATCTACCGTTAGCAGAATTTTCCTACAACAACAGCTACCATTCAAGCATTGAGATGGCGCCGTTTGAAGCACTTTATGGTAGAAAGTGCAGGTCTCCGATTTGTTGGAGTGAGGTGGGGGATAGACAGATTACGGGTCCGGAGATTATACAAGAAACTACCGAGAAGATCATCCAAATTCAACAACGGTTGAAAACTGCCCAAAGTCGACAAAAGAGCTACGCTGACATTAAAAGAAAAGATATAGAATTTGAAATTGGAGAGATGGTCATGCTTAAAGTTGCACCTTGGAAAGGTGTTGTTCGATTTGGTAAACGAGGGAAATTAAATCCAAGGTATATTGGACCATTCAAGATTATTGATCGTGTCGGACCAGTAGCTTACCGACTTGAGTTACCTCAACAACTCGTGGCTGTACATAATACTTTCCACGTCTCGAATTTGAAGAAATGTTTTGCTAAAGAAGATCTCACTATTCCGTTAGATTAAATCCAAATCAACGAAAAACTTCAATTCATCGAAGAACCCATCGAAATAATGGATCGTGAGGTTAAAAGACTTAAGCAAAACAAGATACCAATTGTTAAGGTTCGATGGAATGCTCGTAGAGGACCCGAGTTCACCTGGGAGTGTGAAGATCAGATGAAGAAGAAATACCCGCATCTATTTCCAGAAGATTCATCAACACCTTCAACAGCTTAAAATTTCGGGACGAAATTTATTTAACGGGTAGGTACTGTAGTGACCCGAACTTTTCCATGTTTATATATATTAATTGAGATTGATATTTACATGATTAAATGTTTCCAACATGTTAAGTAATCAAACTTGTTAAGACTTGATTAATTGAAATATGTTTCATATAGACAATTGACCACCCAAGTTGACCGGTGATTCACGAACGTTAAAACTTGTAAACACTATATGATGACATATATATGGATATATATATATAGTTAACATGATACTATGATAAGTAAACATATCATTAAGTATATTAACAATGAACTACATATGTAAAAACAAGACTACTAACTTAATGATTTTTAAACGAGACATATATGTAACGATTATCATTGTAAAGACATTTAATGTATATATATCATATTAAGAGATATTCATACATGATAATATCATGATAATATAATAATTTAAAATCTCATTTGATATTATAAACATTGGGTTAACAACATTTAACAAGATCGTTAACCTAAAGGTTTCAAAACAACACTTACATGTAACGACTAACGATGACTTAACGACTCAGTTAAAATGTATATACATGTAGTGTTTTAATATGTATTTATACACTTTTGAAAGACTTCAATACACTTATCAAAATACTTCTACTTAACAAAAATACTTACAATTACATCCTCGTTCAGTTTCATCAACAATTCTACTCGTATGCACCCGTATTCGTACTCGTACAATACACAGCTTTTAGATGTATGTACTATTGGTATATACACTCCAATGATCAGCTCTTAGCAGCCCATGTGAGTCACCTAACACATGTGGGAACCATCATTTGGCAACTAGCATGAAATATCTCATAAAATTACAAAAATATGAGTAATCATTCATGACTTATTTACATGAAAACAAAATTACATATCCTTTATATCTAATCCATACACCAACGACCAAAAACACCTACAAACACTTTCATTCTTCAATTTTCTTCATCTAATTGATCTCTCTCAAGTTCTATCTTCAAGTTCTAAGTGTTCTTCATAAATTCCAAAAGTTCTAGTTTCATAAAATCAAGAATACTTTCAAGTTTGCTAGCTCACTTCCAATCTTGTAAGGTGATCATCCAACCTCAAGAAATCTTTGTTTCTTACAGTAGGTTATCATTCTAATACAAGGTAATAATCATATTCAAACTTTGGTTCAATTTCTATAACTATAACAATCTTATTTCAAGTGATGATCTTACTTGAACTTGTTTTCGTGTCATGATTCTGCTTCAAGAACTTCGAGCCATCCAAGGATCCATTGAAGCTAGATCCATTTTTCTCTTTTCCAGTAGGTTTATCCAAGGAACTTAAGGTAGTAATGATGTTCATAACATCATTCGATTCATACATATAAAGCTATCTTATTCGAAGGTTTAAACTTGTAATCACTAGAACATAGTTTAGTTAATTCTAAACTTGTTCGCAAACAAAAGTTAATCCTTCTAACTTGAATTTTAAAATCAACTAAACACATGTTCTATATCTATATGATATGCTAACTTAATGATTTAAAACCTGGAAACACGAAAAACACCGTAAAACCGGATTTACGCCGTCGTAGTAACACCGCGGGCTGTTTTGGGTTAGTTAATTAAAAACTATGATAAACTTTGATTTTAAAGTTGTTATTATGAGAAAATGATTTTTATTATGAACATGAAACTATATCCAAAAATTATGATTAAACTCAAAGTGGAAGTATGTTTTCTAAAATGGTCATCTAGACGTCGTTCTTTCGACTGAAATGACTATCTTTACAAAAACGACTTGTAACTTATTTTTCCTGATTGTTATGATAAACCTGTGAACTCACCAACCTTTTGGTTGACACTTTAAAGCATGTTTATTCTCAGGTATTAAAGAAATCTTCCGCTGTGCATTAGCTCATATTAAGGATATTACTTGGAGTCATTCATGGCATATTTTGAAAGACGTTGCATTCGAGTCATTGAGTTCATCAAGATTATTATTAAGCCAATTATAGTTGGATGTATTATGAAATGGTGTGCATGCCGTCAACTTTCGTTGTAAAGAAAGTTTGTCTTTTAAAAACGAATGCAATGTTTGTAAAATGTATCATATAGAGGTCAAATACCTCGCGATGTAATCAACTATTGTGAATCGTTTATAATGTATATGAACGGGTCCTTTCAAACGTCATACGCACCATAGATACCAAGGAGTACCAACAACAATAACTGAGGAAGTATTAATTCATAACTTCATTGGAGAAACATTCCGCGGCGATTATGTAATCTCTAAAGTCTTAGAGATTATCTAATCTAGCCCTAACCATAAATTAGTTAAGCGAACCAAAATGATAGAAGGAAGAGTAGAAACCCTGACAAAAATGGTGTGTGATTAACAAGCTAAACTTGCTTTACCAACAACATCAACAGTACCGTCAGCGTTACCAGCATCGTCAGTACAGTCAACATCCGAATCAACAACACCGATAACATCACAAACTCCATCAGTTCAAGAATCACTGTGGACATCATTACGAATCAATAACGTGTATATTATATCAACGAGTTATGAAGAATTAACTCATTCCCTCTGAAGAAATTATATGTATATATATATATATATATATATATATATATATATATATATATATATATATATATATATATATATAAGTATATATATATATATATATATATATATATATATATTGAAATAAATCTTTCCGTACTAAGCTATTATGTGTGAATCTTAACTACTCGGTTGATTCATATTATTAATATGCAATTATGTATATCCTTCATCAGCAACTTAACCATCGTTAACTACAATCTCTGTTTCAATTCAATGAATTCCATTTCATAATAAATCAAGTGTATTATTCAAATATATGTTTGATTTTACACCTTCATGATCGATGTACTCGAAACTTTTCAAACAAGATCATTCGTATTCACAAGAATTCCACGAACACTAACACCATTCACCGAAGAAATATCAATAAAAATGAATAATGAAGTAATGATTCATTATTTCATTTACGTTGAAGAAATAATCCGCGAATATTATGTAATTTCTAAAGTTTTAGGAATTATTCAATTCTAGTTTCAACCGTAAATCGAATGAGTTTAATTTAATATTAACTCATTAAATCTATGTTACATCTGAAGAAAATATACACATATATATTTTCATAAAGACTGTAATAAAATTCTTTTGTATAAAATATTAATGGTGAAATTTTTTTTAACGGGTAGGTAATACTCGAGAAATATATATATATATATTCACAATTAATATGTTACATTCTTCGAATCTGATTAAGCAAATTATCAACTATACTTCCTACTTTCACAATAATATACATTCTTTCATAGCAATCAAAACAACAATACTCATTCAAACCCAATTACATATTCTGATTTTGAAACCTTAGAATTCAATACGAAATATAACCAGTACCATCACTTTTAGATTCTTACATCTTTCAAAGGTATACTTTGACTTCAAAACTGTGTTAGAACATCAAATGTATATTAACAATTACAATCTGTGTTCAAACCCTTCGAAAATTTCTGAAGACACTTCGAATAATGAGCAATCGAGATGATGATGATTCAACCACATATTACCCACAGTTATGTACTTAAAAAGCTCTCTTAAATCCAAAGTCATGATTCAACACAGATCTGTGTCAGATCCTTTGGCAATTATTAGCAAAAATAACTTTGCAATTCCTTTTCAAAGTAGCAAATTCTATCACAGCTCCAGCAAGACAACTTCGATTTTTCATTCGGAGTAGCCTTATCATAATCTTGATATATATGATTACCCTTTTGTTACCGGAGAACCTTTCATGTTTCACCACATTAGCAATAAACTTAATCACAACTTCACTGATCTTTGACCTTTCGAAGAATCAGTATAATTACTGAAACCCCATCATTTACTCATTCGCATCTTGTAACGAGAATTGCCATACGAATCATCGGGAATTAGCAATCAGTATTTTGAAATCTCGCAGCATGTCTACGCCAACAGTTATATGTGTATATATAACGTCTATCTTCTGGACTTGATTTGAATGTGAAGTTTCTGAAAAACACTCCGGACTACGAATTCGTTCTCCGAAAATAGAAAAGTGCGGATGAAGCAGCAAAAACTATAAACGACTTTAACAGTAAAAGTTTGATGATAATGAATAAGTGTGCCGGCAAAGCGCAGAAAAATAGAAGTCTTGGAACTGGAAACCGGATTGAGCAAAGTATGAAGGAGGCTGTGGACAAATCACAAAGACTGAACCTGACTTCAAAGAATCCAAATGATTCAGTATCTGCTGAAGTCATTAACGAATACCTTGCTCCTGACTCTAAACCCATGCGGACAATATTATTCATCATCCTCTGATATTAGAAATTCTAAGATATCATCGTATCTTTCATCATAAATATCCTCCATATTTCTGAAGTTAATTTCTTAATTATTCTTATTTGAAATCATTTACCTCTTCACGCTATCTGTATTACATCATAAAAGAAACTATTTTAGTTTTCTAAATTCTGAAATATTCGAGTTTAAAATAGAAATATTTTTGAAGCAGTGTTGGGAGCTGAAGCATGAGTTAGTATAATATAATGACACTTGATAAACGTGATTATATTACAGTAAGTCATGCTGAGTTTCTAAATGGAATGTGATGATTCATAGATCATAACATCATCATGTGCCATGTTATACGACTCTTGTATTCTATTTAACCTCTAAAATATCAAGAAAATATTTCTTGATGATTCGACTTTTTCCAATGTATTCTGGTAATTTGACAAGTCAAGATCTTGCCTTTATAATTTCCTTCCTAGAACATTAACAATGTTCATTCCGAAATTCATATCTGCGAATTCTGGACCATTACAAGCGGTGCTTAATCGCAAGAAGAAGAAATGAAAGGACAAAATTCCGAAATAGAAATTAGGGTATAAATCGCAGCAAATAAAAGAGAGCATTAACTGGAGATGACAATGATTATGGGAGACAGAAGTAGAGACATCGAAATATAAGAGAAGATATAAAATCCAACAACCACCCAGAAATTATAAACCGTATATATCGATGCATATAGCAATATAAAGACACGGGAGAACTAGAAACACTATAAACCCAAGAGTATAGTAGAAATAAATAGATTCTTCCGGCAGTAGATGAAAAAGAAGAATGACCGATATGAAAGTTAGAAGTATATCGAGAATCAGAACTGGATGGAGCATATTGATGAATACTTTAAAATATGAGTTGAGGGGGAAAGAATAGAAGGTGATGAAACATGACTAGGAACTTAGAAATCAACAGATTTAACTCACACAATGGCGGAACAAGTAAATCAAACCCTCTAGTGAATAGGTTAAGTTTTTTTTGATTAATTTAGATTAACCACAACTAAATCAAGTGTGATTAAATTAACACCTAGAGCTATTATTCACCACCCGGGTGATTTGGACTGAGAGAGAATCGGAGAAGCTCACTAGATCTGAGTATGTGTAACAAATGAGAGGCTTAACCTAAAATGAAGAACATAAGACTTTATATACCCCTGCTATTGACTCACCCATACGATTCATTCATCACACGTACGAGTTGGCTTCATCAGCCGTACGGGTGATCACTTACTCGTGTCTTCTCATTTAGGTTGTAATTGTGACTTAGCTCAGCATCAACCGTGCGTATGAGCCTGTCAGCCGTACTAGTGAGGCTTCACTCGTATGTCTGACTAAGTTTAACATAGTCAAACATCTAAATCTCGTTCCTGCAGTTCATGTAACCACATACAAACACAGATAGGATAATAACGAGCAATCATGGTGGCCTGTAAACTGTTGTACCTGCAATGGACGTGGGTAGATGTCTAGGGACTTGCATAAAATGCATCAACAGAAGGCGTGAGTTGTAAGGAAACGAAGGAGGTGAATTTATAAGAAAATCTCCGACAAAACAATTAAAATGGACAATCTAATTTAAAGCGGATCCTAATTCCCTTGATTACCGGAGAGTCAAATCTTATTAAGAAGATTTTCTTCAAATCCCTTGAAATTTGGGAATCAATCATATCTACGTCAAATGATAAGATGAATCTACACTTACTCATTTCACTATTCTATGTTAGCTTCATTCGTACTCTTCATATAAATGGATTGTTTATCCAAATTATTTGCTGATGATAAAACTCTAATTTTTAGCCCGTATGCATCATGAAAACATACTTATTATCATTCACGACCTTTCCACTCAAATTTCGGGACGACATTTCTTTAACGGGTAGGTACTGTGACAACCCGGAAATTTTCAACCAAATTTAAACTTTAATCTTTATATGTTTCCGACACGATAAGCAATATTTGTTAAGTTAAATTTCAAGAATTTTAAACTATGTTCATACATTCATTCAACCTCGACCAAGTTCCAACGATTCACGAACCATTAAACGAATATGATTATATATGTATATGTGTATATATATTATAACTTGAAACGTAAACAAAATATTAGATTAAATACTTTATATGATTGTATCTGTTTCAAAATGTTTATCAATAGAATTAGAAGATAAGATCAAATGATTGAATTATCAGATATATTGAATTATGATTACAAGTCTCTGTTGAAAGGCCCACGTTAATTTGAAGAAATTTTTCCATTTTAACAATATTCGGAAAATGGTAAAGTGATTTATAAATAAGAACAAATTGTCAATCATTGAGAACTAGACAAAGGATAGTGGAAGATTGAATCTCATAAAGACTCGATTGATCTATTTAGTTTCAAACGTACAAAAATGTTTTCAGTTTAAAAAGAACTTTATTATTAAAACGTATATAACTTTTATAAATATCTAGAACCACTTTTGACAACTCATTATTTAACTAGTATGATAAAGATAACGATATTTATATTTTATTTTATTAAATATATATAACGATTTAAATTAATATTATATATATTTATACTCGTATTATACGTACATAGTTTTATACTTTTACTATACTTAAACTTTATTTTTACTTTATTTTTACTTTACTTTAACTTTAATAATTCACTTTAATAATTCATACTTTAATAATTCACTTTAATAATTCATACTTTAATAATTCACTTTAATAATTCACTTTAATAATTCATACTTTAATAATTCACTTTAATAATTCATACTTTAATAATTTACTTTAATAATTCATACTTTAATAATTCACTTTAATAATTCATACTTTAATCATTCACTTTAATAATTTAAAAATTTATTATAAATAGAATTCAATAGGTTTAATTATTTCATAGAAACTTGAAAATATTTTTCTCTTAGCTCTCTCAATCGATTTACATATATATATTTACTCCGTATTATTTCAAGATATTATTAGTATACATAAAATATTACGACGGAGTGCTGTCCGAGTGATTTCAAAATTGTTTTTCGAGTATGATAGGATTAAGGAAATTATGGGTTATAGCTATGGAGGTGATTGAGTATGGTTCATGGGTATGCTAGTGAGGTCAATATAGTATTTATCATTTCCGTTGCGTCTACGTACCTTTCCTGCAATATTTAATCTCAATATTGATACGTGAGTACTCATAATTTAACTTTTACATATTAATAGTGTATCCCTGACTAGTGCTCGAGTATTTAGGATTATGCATGCTTGTACTTTTGATATTGCCCTTAGACAGGTTAGGTTGAATCTTGAATTAGTTACACTTGCGGTTGAGATAAGGTATAAGATACACATGTCTTTGGAAAGCTAGCGAAAAATTAAGAACTTTTCCTTTAGATATCGAATGGTTTCGATGAACAGATTAGAAGTTATAATCAATTGAATTTTCGATATTTTTATTAAAAATGATTATTATTATCGTCGTTTTTATCGTCGTTCTAGTTTTATCTTATTATTATCATTATTATTAACTTTATCAATAAAAGGGATTTATCATTAAAAATTGTTATATTTTTTTTATTATTACTATCGTTATTATCGTTAAAGTTATAATTAGTATTATTATTATTATCCAATTATTATTATTATTATTATTATTATTATTATTATTATTATTATTATTATTATTATTATTATTATTATTATTATTATTATTATTATTATTAGTATTATTATTATTATTATCATTATTAATATATATATCATTATTTAAAAATGGTTATTGTTATTGTTATTATTATTAATTATTATTACTATATTATCATTAAGATAATTATTAGTATTATCGTTAATAATGTTATAGTAACTATCATTATTAATATTAGTGTAATTAAAACAAATATTTGTAACACCTAATTATTTTGATTACTATTATTATCATTATTATGAACACGATATAAAAGACGATTAAAAGCTATTAAACGAAATGATTAGGAAATAATGAGTAAGAGTATCATGATGAAATTAAAATATTAAAAGATATTGATTTAGATAAAATTATAGTTCTTATTATTTTTATCATTACTATTATTATTAAAAGTATCGTTAGTATTAAAACTATTATTTTAACAAAAATTATCATTTTAATAGAAATGTCATTGTTACTATAAAATATCATTATTATTATCATTTTTAAATAGAATTATTATTTTAAAGATAATATTAAAAATTATCGTAAATATTAAAGTTATCATAATTAGAATTATCGTTTTATCATAATGTCATCTTAGTAATTATAAATATTGATATTTTTATAATAATAATTATTATTACAAAATAATACAACTTTTACTTACTATCATTATAGATATTATTTTATCAAATAAATATGTGATACAAACATATTTTACTACGTGTAATAACTTACTTTAATAATACCTATCATATTATCTTTATGATATTAAATGAACCCTATAAATTTTATTACTTAATATATATAAAAGTATATTTTATTATATAAATTTAATATAAAATTTTATTTATTAATAAATAAATTATATTATTTACTCTAATAAATCTTTTAAAAATATTTAAAAATATAAAACAACGATATTTAAACTATATATTAATCATGTATAGATTTTTGGAAATTATTTTGAGTCAAATTTACTTTTGTTGACTTTTGCATATTAGTCTCGAGCATTAGGATTGTGGTACACTATGACTTGACCTAATTTGTTAGACAAATATTGACCAACACATAAATATATATAATTAATTTAGGTTCGTGAATTCGAGGCCAACCTTGCACTTGTTCAATGACGTTATATGTATTTTTACTACGAAATACAGTATGGTGAGTTTCATTTGCCTTTTTACCCTTTATATTTTTGGGACTGAGAATACATGCGCTTTTATAATTGTTTGACGAAATAGACACAAGTAGTTGAAACTACATTCTATGGTTGAATTATCGAAATCGAATATGCCCCTTTTAATTAAAGTCTGGTAATCTAAGAATTAGGGAACATACACCCTAATTGACGCGAATCCTAAAGATAGATCTATTAGGCCTAACAAACCCCATCCAAAGTACCGGATGCTTTAGTACTTCGAAATTTATATCATGTCCGAAGGAGGATCCCGGAATGATAGGGGATATTCTTATATGTATTTAGTTAATGTCGGTTACCAGGTGTTCACCATATGAATGATTATTTTTGTCTCTATGCATGGGACGTATATTTATGAGAACTGGAAATGAAATTCTTGTGGTCTATTAAAATGATGGAAATAAATGATTATGATAAACTAATGAACTCACCAACCTTTTGGTTGACACTTTAAAGCATGTTTATTCTCAGGTGTTAAAGAAATCTTCCGCTGTGCATTTGCTCTTTTTAAAGATATTATTTGGAGTCATTCATGGCATATTTCAAAAGACGTTGCATTCAAGTCGTTGAGTTCAATAGAGATTATTATTAAGTAAATGACAGATTAGGTCATTTATAGTTGAATCTTATGAAATGGTATGCATGTCTGTCAATTTTCGATGTAAAGAGAGTTTATCTTTTAAAAACGAATGCAATGTCTGAAAAATGTATCATATAGAGGTCAAATACCTCGCGATGTAATCAACTATTGAGAATCGTTTATAATGTATATGAACGGGTCCTTTCAGTTGGTATCAGAGCGGTGGTCTTAGCGAACCAGGTCTGCAATAGTGTGTTTAACTGATAAGTCGTTAGGATGCATTAGTGAGTCTGGACTTCGACCATGTCTGCATGTCAAGAGTTTTGCTTATCATTTTATGTCGGAAATCATCTACTTATCATCCGTAGAAAATTACCTACTTATCACTCTTAAGTCTAGACACATCTTGCTGCATTGATTGCATGAATAGTGTAAAGACAAAATTCATATCTTAGCATATCTGCTAAATCATATCTTTTCGTATCTATTACTGTAAACTTTGCCTGATATATTCTGCAAATTCCTCCGTAATCTACGAAATCTTTTACTCTATATATATGGATATTCTATGTAATTAGAATACCATCTGATAGCCGGAAAATCATTTTTATATCGAAAAATCCTTTATCCAATTGTACGAAATGGAATTCGTCGTTAGTTCAAGTCACTCGGATTCCGAAATGGAATCTCACTCACGCTCCGAAAGCAGTGTGACCGGAATGGATCAACCAATCAGTCATCACCTATTCTGGATGAATTAGAGATGGGTTCGTAACCTCCTCAATTATTGGAGACAAGAAGAAGGCGATCCTTTCCATCCACCACATTGCCCTCTTGACGAAGAACCTGAAGCACTTACCGGCGAACCTGTCCGAAACACCATTTTCTCTCTCATTTCCAGAGTATCTCGTCATGATTATATATTACATCAAATTTTAGATTTTATTTATCCGCTCGTCCGAACCGACAATCACCCTGGTATAATAGAAGAAGTCAACGAGCTTCGCGCTCGGGTAGTGGCTTTGGAGAATATGGTGCAAAGGTTACAAACACCAGCAAGCACCAGCAGCATAACCAGTACCACCATCAACAAACGCCAACAGCACCATCACCAATACAACAACAACATCCACATCCCACACCTTAACATCACAATCGGTACCTCGAGCATCAACGTTGTGACGACCCGGAAATTTCCGACCAAATTTAAACTTTAATCTTTATATTATTCAGACACCATAAGTAAAGTTTGTTAAGTTAAATCTCAAGAATTTTAAACTGTGTTCATACATTCATTATAACCTCGACCAAATTCCGATGATTCATGAACCGTTATATATAAATAGATATGTATATGTATATATATATTATAACTTGAGAATATTAATAAAGTATTAAACGTATAATACTTTACACGAACGTATTTGTTTCAATATGATTTTCGACGAAAAAAAATATATTAAATGATTGAATTATCAGAAACATTGAATTATGATTACAAGTCTCTGTTGAGAGGTCCACTATGATTTGAGAAAATCTATTCCTCTTAACGATATTCAGAATAATTTGTAAAGCTATTTATAAATAAAAACAAAAAGTGTCATTTACGAAAGTTAGACAAAAGTTAGTGGAAAATTGGTTTCCATAATATTCTATTAATCTATTTTCAAACGTACAAAGACGTTTTCAGTTTAAAAAGAACTTTATTATTAAAACGTATATAACTTTTATAAATGTCACACCCCCAAATTAGGGCCTAGGGTATTTGTGACTAATTATATCAAATCACAGTTGTATAAACGAGAACGACTCTATATGAGACGTTTTGAATAAAACATTTATTAATAAAACAGCGGAAGCATTAAAAGTTTTACATCAAATTTAAACTGAAATAATAATAATAGTCTTAATGCAAAGTAAATGTAATGAAATGAAGACTCCATGTAGCAGCATTCAATTTATCAGGTAGCAATCATGGCAATCATCTTATTCGTCACCTGAGACAAAACATGCTTAAAGTGTCAACCAAAAAGGTTGGTGAGTTCATTAGTTTATCAAAATCAATCATTTCCGTTATAATAATAGGCCACAAGATTTCAGTTTCATAAATATCCGTACACTAGCAAGTGTATAAAAGCATTCTATAAGTTGTAGGCACCCGGTAACAAGCCTTAACGTTCATGTTTTACCCTCTGAAGTACACCAGATCAGGTGTGTTTAAAATAACCTCGAAGTACTAAAGCATCCCATAGTCAGGATGGGGTTTGTCAGACCCAATAGATCTATCTTTAGGATTCGCGCCTACCGTATATAGACAGGTAGTTTAATGTTACCAAGCTAAGGGTATATTTCTGGTTTAAACCCACATAGAATTAGTTTTAGTACTTGTGCCTATTTCGTAAAACATTTATAAAACAGCGCATGTATTCTCAGCCCAAAAATATATATAAAAAGGGAGTAATGAAACTCACCTTAAATAGCAGTTGAAGTATTCCACGCAAGAAAGGAAAGTAAAGCAAGTAAGTGACCGAGATATCAACTAGAAGTAGTTCTTTAAGAGAGAAATGAGAGATTAAGGTGTAAGTTTGAAATGAGAAATGTATGTGGTATTTATAGTTGAAAATGTTAGGTAAAAAAATTAAAATAAAATAAGTAAATCTTAAAAGAAAAGTAGTTTGTATTTTTATTAAAAGTAAATCTTAAAAGAAAAAGTAGTTTGTATTTTTGTATTTATTTATTAAAAGTAGATATAGTTTTTATTTTTATTTTGTATAAAATTCTAAAAAAAAATTGTTTAATATATTTCTAAACATTTTATTTCTATATTTGTTTAATTATTAAATACGAATTTTATATAAAAATTATTATTATATTTAGTTTTTATAAAAATTAAAATTTATGATTATTAATTTATAGTTTTTATTAGTTTTATAAATGTTATAATATTATTTATTATTTAGTTAATTATATATTCTATTAACTAAATAACAAAAGTAATATAAATATTATATATATATATATATTCATTGATGTAATTATGTTATATTATATATCATAATCTTATTTATAATATTTATAATTATATTATTTATTTTAAGCATACGTTTATTCGGTCAACGTTAAATTTATTCGTATATAACAACTCTAGGTATTTTAGTGAAATCAGAAGTCGAAAAGTGAGGGTTGTTATAGTACCTACCCGTTAAAAGAAATTTCGTCCCGAAATTTAGTTTTTGCCATCAATCGGCGTTGTTCGTACCTAGACGAGGATATTTACGTTTTATCTGGTCTTCACGTTCCCAGGTAGGTTCGGGGCCTTTCGTGAATTCCAACGGATAGAATATTGTTCTGTTTCATGCATTTAAATAATACGAACCCTAATTTCTAACAGGTTCTTCTATAAAGTGCATTTTATCATTAATGCGGAGGTTATCTAAAGGATTAATAAGAGTGTCATTTGACTAGGTTATCCTCAAAAGGGATGATGGTGTTATACGAGCATTTTAGTAAACTGAACACATAAAATGTGTTATGAATAGTATTAAGCTTATTTAAAACTTTGAGTGTTTATGTCACAATATTAGGGTAGACAAAACAGAGAGTAGTTCATGAAAATTATAGTCATGAAGTTTGATAGAGATCATCATTGTTTACAACAAGAATATTGTAATGATGAATATAAGTTGAAAAAATAAAGTTTTATCACTACTGAATAATATGGATAAAACGATTTGATTATAGGAAGCGTATAAACGAAGCTATTGTAAAAGAGTGAATGAGAAATTAAATGTTTGCCTTAACTTTTGACGTAGTCACGATTGATTTTTGGAATTCAAGGGATTAAAGGAAATCTTCGTAATCCATAAGATTTGATTCTCCGGTAATTAAGGAATTTGAAATTTTCTTTGATTAAATGAGGTGAATTGCTTCAATTGCTGTGTTTGAAATTTTGCTATAAATTAGCTTCTTCCGTTTCATTATCTTCACCACTTCTATACTTTCTTCCTCAATTCATACTTCCAAAGATTGTGAGAATGCTCCATCCAGTTCTTATCCTGGATATTTTTCTGACTATCATTTCAGTCATTCTTCTTTTTCATTTACCACTAGAGGAATTTGTTTTCTTCTACTATTACCTTGGGGTTATAGTGTTTTTAATTCTCCCATGTCTTTACGTTGCAATACGTATTGATATACACGGATTGTAATTTCGGTATCGTTATCGGGCTACATATTTTCCCTTATATGTCGGAGCTCTTTGCCTTTTTATTCTCCTCTCGACTCTAAGTAAAGCGAGTAATGGTCCAGAATTTGTAGGTATGAAGTTTCGAATGGACCTACTGTTCTAAGCGTAATATCACGATTTGATTTGGTAAATTACCAGAATTACTGAGGATAGAACTATCAAGAATATATTTGCTTGATATGTTCAGAGATTAAGTAGAATGTAAGAGTCGTGTAACATGGCAAATGATGATTATAAAGTCTATGAATCATCATCTTCCATTAAAAATTTAGCAGGACTTACTGTAATATAATCATGTTGGCCTGACGTCATTATATTATACTAACTCATGCTTCAATTCTCAACACTACTTCAAATCATTCAAAATTTGAATTTAAATTTTACGGAATATAGAAACTTAAACAGTTTTCCTTTATGATGTAATAAAGATATTGCAAAGAGATAATTAATTGCGGACAAGAATCGTTATGAAGATATCTTTAGAAATATCGAGGATATTTATAACGAAAGATATGATGATATTTTAGAATTTCTAAAATCGATGGATAATGAAGAAATTCTTCTGTAAGGATTTAGAATGCGTAAAAAGATCTTCTGTGATTTCCTTCAGAAATCAAATCATCTACATTCTTTGGTTATAGGTTTAGTCCTTGGGATTTGTCCTTGGTCTCCTTCATGTTTTGCTCAATCCGTCTTTCAATACCAGATATTCTTTTGAGCTTTTCCAACACACAATTCTTTATTATCAAGCTTCTGGTCATTGAGGCCATCTACAGCTTTTGCTGCTTCATCAGCATTCTCAAGGTTAACTGATCTGAATCATTGATTATCAATCTGATATGTTTTCAAGGATTTTGAAGAATGTACAATGTAATATATTAATGTGAATGTTAGATATTTCTTGGGTATTACCTACCCGTTAAAATATTTTCACAATTAACAGTTTGTACAAAAGAATTTTTAAATACAATCTTTATGAAAATATACATACATATATATTTTCTTCAGATGTAATTATGGATTTAATAAGTTAATATAATATTAAACTCATTTGATTTACGGTTGAAACGAGAATAAATAATCTCCAAAACTTTAGAGATTACATAATCGTCGCGGAATATTTCTTTAATGAAGTTATGAATCAATACTTCATCGTTCATTGTTATTAATATACCTCAGTAAATGATGTTGATGCTCGTGGATTTCTTGTGAAATTCATAAGGCACAAATGATGTTTTCGAGAAATTTTCGAGTACATCGAAAAATAGGAGTGTAAATCACACATGCATTTGAATAATACACTTAGTTTATTATGAAATGGAGTTTATTGTACTGAAGCAGTGATTAATGATTGTTAAGTCATTAACGAAGGATGTACATCATAGCGTATTAGTGATATGAATTAACCAAGTAGTACATACTAGTTAAGATTCACACGTAATAGTTTAGTACGAAAAGATTTATTATTGTTCCAAACCATATATATATAAAGTATACATATATAATTCTTCAGGAAGAATGAGTCAATACATCTTAACTCATTATTACTAATATTCCTTAGTATCTATGGGCGTATGATGTCGATGTTTGAGGTACCGATTATGATGTTGAGACGTGGGATGCTGATGTTGTTGTTGGTGAAGCTGATGCTGTTGGTGGTGATGCTGATAGTACTGGTGGTTCTGGTGCTGGTGCTGGTGCTGCTGTTGGTGCTGCTTGTGGTACTTGGTTAGTAAGTGTGAGCCTAGCTACCAAATCGCGCACTATTTCCTCCAGGGTTTCTACTTTACGCTCGAGTCTATGGATTTGTTCTACCCATTCCTCTGTAAGGTTTGTCAATTCTTGATATTTAGTTCGAAGTCTTCTAACTTCTTCTAATAACCCTTTCTGGTTAGAATTCGAGAGTAGAGGACGAATATTGTCGTTGGTTACATCGAGTCGACCTTCGAGGCGGAAAATCCTTGCGAAAAGAGTGAAAACGGTATTGCGAACAGGTTCGCCAGTAAGAGGATCGAGTACTTCGACGTTTGGTGGTAAGTTTGGCTCGTGATAAGGAGTACCTTCTTCATTTCTCCATAAGGTGAGTATTTCATGAACCCATCCCCATTTTCTAAAGAAATCACGGTAATTGATTGGTGGGTGTGCTCCTGTCGCGCTATCTTTGGAGCTAGAAGAACTTGAGGAATTAGGTGAGAAATCCATATTATGTGTTTGGAATAGGGTTTGATATGAAATGGGTGTTGAATATTGAATGATATATTCATCTCCTTGAATACGTATATATAGCAGAAAGATTTCCGTAATTTACGGAGGAAATTTAGGAACAGTGTTAGACAAGGTCTATTGGGAATAGATATGCTAAGATATGATTTGTCTATACTCTAATAATGGCAGTATGACGTGTCGAGATTATAAAATGATAAGTATGTAATCTAATAATCTTTCGATTAAAGACTTTCAATTCGTATACTGTGATAACCCAATGACATTTCCCGGTTCACAAACCGATGCATAAAGGCATAAGGCATATAGGTTCGTGATATAACAGGGAGTTATATATGTTTGAGTATGAATTATAGGAGTTTCAAAAATCTTGGATAATATTTCATGTAATACATATGTAATACACAAAACCAGGATAGATGACTAGGTGAGTTGTTCTTAATAAGTTCACCACTTATTAAGTGCGTAAGTGACTAAGTGTTGTATGATCACTATAGTCAGGTTTGATATTGTGCACCATACCCAAACATCTATGCCACCGCCGAGTCACTTGAATGATCAATTGTTACCGGTTGGCCCAGGAATTCTCGACCAAAATCTAAGTTTGGCATTCGAAATCCACAAGCGTCCCATAGTGGTACCAAGGATCACCCTAGGCCTTAAGTAGCGTTGACGTTCGAGTAATTTCACATTATCGTGTATGTTATAATCTTAAGATTTAAGTATAGTTTCTAAGGTATAGTGTAGCATTTATCAATTAAAGGCAACAATTAAAGGCACTATGGTCAAGGAAAGTTGTAGTCCTACATTGCTAAGGTACCTAATTGTATAAGGCACACATAAAATGCAATCCTGGTTCTCTACAACAACCTGCTCTGATACCAATCTGTCAGACCCCCAAATTAGGGCCTAGGGTATTTGTGACTAATTATATCAAATCACAGTTGTATAAACGAGAACGACTCTATATGAGACGTTTTGAATAAAACATTTATTAATAAAACAGCGGAAGCATTAAAAGTTTTACATCAAATTTAAACTGAAATAATAATAATAGTCTTAATGCAAAGTAAATGTAATGAAATGAAGACTCCATGTAGCAGCATTCAATTTATCAGGTAGCAATCATGGCAATCATCTTATTCGTCACCTGAGACAAAACATGCTTAAAGTGTCAACCAAAAAGGTTGGTGAGTTCATTAGTTTATCAAAATCAATCATTTCCGTTATAATAATAGGCCACAAGATTTCAGTTTCATAAATATCCGTACACTAGCAAGTGTATAAAAGCATTCTATAAGTTGTAGGCACCCGGTAACAAGCCTTAACGTTCATGTTTTACCCTCTGAAGTACACCAGATCAGGTGTGTTTAAAATAACCTCGAAGTACTAAAGCATCTCATAGTCAGGATGGGGTTTGTCAGACCCAATAGATCTATCTTTAGGATTCGCGCCTACCGTACATAGACAGGTAGTTTAATGTTACCAAGCTAAGGGTATATTTCTGGTTTAAACCCACATAGAATTAGTTTTAGTACTTGTGCCTATTTCGTAAAACATTTATAAAACAGCGCATGTATTCTCAGCCCAAAAATATATATAAAAAGGGAGTAATGAAACTCACCTTAAATAGCAGTTGAAGTATTCCATGCAAGAAAGGAAAGTAAAGCAAGTAAGTGACCGAGATATTAACTAGAAGTAGTTCTTTAAGAGAGAAATGAGAGATTAAGGTGTAAGTTTGAAATGAGAAATGTATGTGGTATTTATAGTTGAAAATGTTAGGTAAAAAAATTAAAATAAAATAAGTAAATCTTAAAAGAAAAGTAGTTTGTATTTTTATTAAAAGTAAATCTTAAAAGAAAAAGTAGTTTGTATTTTTGTATTTATTTATTAAAAGTAGATATAGTTTTTATTTTTATTTTGTATAAAATTCTAAAAAAAAAAATTGTTTAATATATTTCTAAACATTTTATTTCTATATTTGTTTAATTATTAAATACGAATTTTATATAAAAATTATTATTATATTTAGTTTTTATAAAAATTAAAATTTATGATTATTAATTTATAGTTTTTATTAGTTTTATAAATGTTATAATATTATTTATTATTTAGTTAATTATATATTCTATTAACTAAATAACAAAAGTAATATAAATATTATATATATATATTCATTGATGTAATTATGTTATATTATATATCATAATCTTATTTATAATATTTATAATTATATTATTTATTTTAAGCGTACGTTTATTCGGTCAACGTTAAATTTATTCATATATAACAACTTTAGGTATTTTAGTGAAATCGGAAGTCGAAAAGTGAGGGTTGTTATAATAAATATCTAGAATCACTTTTGACAACTCATTACTTAACCAGTATAATAAATATAACGATATTTATATTTTATTTCATTAAATATATATAACGATTTAAATTAATATTATATATATTTATACGCGTATTATACATACATAGTTTTTTATACTTTTACTATACTTTAACTTTACCTTTACTTTACTTTTACTTTACTTTAACTTTAATAATTCATACTTTAATAATTCACTTTAATAATTCATACTTTAATAATTCACTTTAATAATTCATACTTTAATAATTCACTTTAATAATTCATACTTTAATAATTCACTTTAATAATTCATACTTTAATAATTCATACTTTAATAATTCACTTTAATAATTCATACTTTAATAATTTACTTTTATAATTCAAAAATCTATTATAAATAGAATTCAATAGGTTTCATTATTTCATAGAAACTTGAAAATATATTTCTCTAAACTCTCTCAATTGATATATATATATATATATATATATATATATATATATATATATATATATATATATATATATATATATATATATATATATATTTGCTCTGTATTATTTCAAGATATTATTAGTATACATAAAATATTACGACGGAGTGCTGTCCGAGTGATTTCAAAATAGTTTTTTTGAATGAGTCGAAGCTAAGGAAATTATGGGTTATAGCTATGGAGGTGATGGGTATGGTTCATGGGTATGCTCGTGAGGTCAATCTAGTGTTTATCATCTCCGTTGCGTCTACGTACTTTCCTGCAATATTGAATCTCAATATTGATACGTTCGTGAATCCGAGGCCAACCTTGTACTTATTAAATGACGTTATATGTATTTTTACTACGAAATACAGTATTGTGAGTTTCATTTGCTCCCTTTTATATATATTTTTGGGACTGAGAATACATGCGCTGTTTTTATAAATGTTTTACGAAATAGGCACAAGTACTAAAACTAATTCTACGTGGGTTTAAACCAGAAATATACCCTTAGCTTGGTAACATTAAACTACTTGTCTATGTACGGTAGGCGCGAATCCTAAAGATAGATCTATTGGGCCTGACAAACCCCATCCTGACTATGGGATGCTTTAGTACTTCGAGGTTATTTTAAACACACCTGGTCTGGTGTACTTCAGAGGGTAAAACATGAACGTTAAGGCTTGTTACCGGGTGCCTACAACTTATAGAATACTTTTATACACTTGCGAGTGTACATATATTTATAAACGGAAATCTTGTGGTCTATTAATATATTAAAATGATTGTTATGATAAACCTGTGAACTCACCAACCTTTTGGTTGACACTTTAAAGCATGTTTATTCTCAGGTATTAAAGAAATCTTCCGCTGTGCATTAGCTCATTTTAAGGATATTACTTGGAGTCATTCATGGCATATTTTGAAAGACGTTGCATTCGAGTCATTGAGTTCATCAAGATTATTATTAAGCCAATTATAGTTGGATGTATTATGAAATGGTGTGCATGCCGTCAACTTTCGTTGTAAAGAAAGTTTGTCTTTTAAAAACGAATGCAATGTTTGTAAAATGTATCATATAGAGGTCAAATACCTCGCGATGTAATCAACTATTGTGAATCGTTTATAATGTATATGAACGGGTCCTTTCAGTTGGTATCAGAGCGGTGGTCTTAGCGAACCAGGTCTGCATTAGTGTGTCTAACTGATAGTCGTTAGGATGCATTAGTGAGTCTGGACTTTGACCGTGTCTGCATTTCAAAAGTTTTGCTCATCATTCTTGTCGGAAATTACCTGCTTATCATTCTTAGTCTAGACACATCTTATTGCATTGATTGCATGAATAGTGTATAGATAAAATTCATATCTTCGCGTATCTTCTAATTCATATCTTAGCGTATCTGTTACTGTAAACTTTGCCTGACATATTCCGTAAATTCCTCCGTAATCTACGAAACCTTTTGCTCTATATAATTAGAATACCACCCGATAGCCGGAAAATCATTTCATATCGAAAAATTCTTTATTCAATCGTACGAAATGGAATTCGACATTAGTTCAAGTCCCTCGGATTCCAAAATGGAATCCCACTCAAGTTCCGAAAGCAGTGTGACCGGAATGGATCAACCAATTAGTCATCATCTATTCTGGATGAATTGGGGATGGGTTCATAGCCTCCTTAATCATTGGAGACAAGAAGGAGGTGATCCCTTCCATCCACCACATTGCCCTCTTGGCGAAGAACCTGAAGCACTTACTGGCGAACCTATCCGAAACACCATTTTCTCTCTTATTTCTAGAGTATCTCGTCACGATTACATACTACACCAAATTCTAGATTTTATTTATCCGCTCGTCCGAACCGACAATCACCCCGGTGTAATAGAAGAAGTCAACGAGCTTCGCGCTCGGGTAGTGGCTTTGGAGAATATGGTGCAAAGGTTACAAACACCAGCAGCAGCACCAGCAGCATAAACAGTACCACCATCAGCAACACCAACAGTACCATCACCACCACCAACAACAACATCCACATCCCACACCGCAACATCACAATATGTATCTCAAACATCAACGTCATACGCCCTGTAAATATCCAGGAATATCAACAACAACAAACGATGAAGTATTAATTCATAAACTTCATTGAAGAGATATCTCTGCGGCAGTTATGTAATCTCCAAAATCTTAGAGATTATTTAATTCTGACCGTAAATCGGATGAGTGAACGGAGATGGTAGAGTAGAAACTTTGATCGAAAATGGTGTACGATTTACAAGCTAGAATTGTTTTACCAACAGCATCAACAGGACCGTAGCATCATCAACACAGTCAGTGCCGTCAGTATCGTCAGAATCAACAGCACCTGTAACATCACAAACTCTGTCAGTTCAAGAATCATTGTGGACATCATTACGAATCAACAACAAATATATTGTATCAACGAGTTATGAAGTATTAACTCATTTCCAATCGAAAGATTTATATGTATATTTTATAAGTATAAATTTTTAAACCATAATAAATCTTCCCGTACTAAGCTATTATGTGTGAATCTTAACTACTCAGTTAATTCATATTACAAATATGCAATGATGTACGTCCTTCGTCCGCGACTTAACTATCGTTAATTACAATCTCTGTCTCAATTCAATAAAAAATCCTATATATAATAAATCAAGTGTATTATTCGAATAAATGTTTGATTTTACGCTTTCATCATCGATGTACTCGAAACTTTTCAAATAACATCATTCGTACCTTGCGAAGTTCACAAGAATTTCACGAAAACCAACAAATAACAAAGTAATGATTCATAATTTCAATATTATTGAAGAAATACTTATGCAATTTATAAAGTTTTAGGGATTACTCAATTCTAGTTCCAACCATAAAACAAATGAGTTTAATTTAATATTAACTCATTAAATCTATATTACATCTAAAGAAAATATACACATATATTTTCATAAAGACTGTAATAAACTTCTTTTGTACAAAATATTAATTGTGAAATTTTTTTTAACGGGTAGGTAATACCCGAGAGATATATAAATTCACAATTAATATATTACATTTTTCGAAACTGATTCAGCAATCATCAACTATACTCCCTACTTTCACAACAATATCCATTCTTTCATATAAATCAAAACAATCATACTCATTCAAATTCAATTACATATTCTGATTTTGAAATCGCATAATTCAATTCGAAATATAACCAGTATCATCAATCTTAGATTCCTATATCTTTCAAAGCTATACTTTGACTTCAAAACTGTGTTAGAACATCATATGTATTAACGATTACAATATGTGCTCAAACCCTTCGAAATTCCTGAAGACACTTCAACTAAGGAACAATCGAGATGATGATCCAACCACATGTTACCCACAGTTATACACCTGAAAAACTCTCAAAACCCAAGTCATAGTTCGACACGTATCCGTGTTAGACCCTTTGGCATTTACTAGCTAAAATAACTTTTCAATTCCGTTTCAAAATAGACAGTTTTGTCACAGCTCCAGCAAGTCATCTTCGACTTCTCAATCAAAACAGTCTTATTATAACCTCGATAGATACGTTGCCCTTTCGCCAACGTTACCGGGGAAACGTTTATATTCACTACATTAGCAATAAACTTACCAACAACTTCATTGATCTTTGACTTTCCAAAAAAAAAAAAATCATTATAATTATCGAAACCCTATCATATACTCATTCGTACCTTATAACAAGAATTGCCATACCAATTATTGAGAATCAGCAATCAGTATTTTGAAACCTCGCAGCATGTCTACATCAACAATTACATATACACACAACGTCTACCTCCAAGACTTACATTCTTTGAATGAGAAATTTCTGAAAAACACCGTAAACTGCGAACCAGTTCTCAAAATTTTAAAAAATGCTAATGAAGCAGCAAAAACTGTAAACGACCTTAACAGTAAAAAGTTGGATGATAAAGGATAGTATATTGGCAAAGCTCAGAAAAAGAGAAGCTTTGGAACTGGAAAACGGATTGAGCAAAGTATGAATGAGGCGGTGGACAAATCACAAAGGCTGAACCTTCCTTCAAAGAATCCAAATGATTCAGTACTTGCTGAAGTCATTAACGAATACCTTGCTCCTGACTCTAAACCCTTGCGGACAATATCCTTCATCATCCTCTGATATTAGACATTTTAAGATATCATCGTATCTTTCATTATAAATATCATCCATACTTCTGAAGATATTTTTATAATTATTCTTATCTGAAATCATTTACCTCTTCGCGCTATCTGTATTATATCATAAAAGAAACTATTTTAGTTTCTAAATTCTGAAACATTCGAGTTTAAAATAGGAATATTCTTGAAGAAGTGTTGGGAGCTGAAGTATGAGTTAGTATAATATAATGACACTTGATCAACGTGATTATATTACAGTAATTCATGCTGAGTTTCTAAATGAAACATGATAATTCACAGATCATAACGTCATCATGTGCTATGTTACACGACTCTTGTATTCTCTTTGATCTCTAAATATCAAGAAAATATTTCTTGATGATTCGGCCTTTTCCGAGGTATTCTGGTAATTTGACAAGTCAAGATCGTGTCATTACAATTTCCTTCCTAGAACATTAACAATGTTCATTCCGAAATTTATATCTGCGAATTCTGGACCATTACAAGCGGTGCTTAATCGCAAGAAGAAGAAACGGAAGGACAAAGCTCCGAACTAGAAATGGGAGTATAAATCATAGCAAATAGAAGAGAGCATTAACTGTGGATGACAATGATTATAGAAGAAGCAAGGACTTTGAAATATAAGGGAAGATATAAAACCCAACAACAACCCAGAAATCACAAACCGTATATATCAATTCATATAGCAATATAAAGACACGGGAGAACTAAAAACACTATAAAACCAAGAGTATAGTAGAAGTAAATAGATTCTTCCGGAGGCAGATGAAAAAGAAGAGCGACAGATATGAAAGTGAGGAGTATATCAAGAATCAGCACTGGATGAAGCATATTGACAAATACTTTAAAATATGAGTTGAGAAGGTGTGAGTTGTAAGAAAACAAATGAGGTGGATTTATAGTGAAATATCCGACAGAGAAATCAAAATGGATTATCGCATTAATTCGAAGAGGATCATAATTTCCTTAATCGCCGAATAATCAAATCCAATATAGATTACAAAGATTTTCTTTTCGGAGATCAATCGTGATGACGTCAAAAGATACGACGAATCACTATTATCTTATTTCATTCATTTACGATAACTTCACTCATACGCTTCGAGTAATCGAATTATTTTATCCATTCTTCTTGAACATGATAAAACTCTATAATCGTTATAATAACATTCTCATTGTTAGTCATGACGACCTCTATCAAATTTCGGGGACGAAATTTCTTTAACGGGTAGGTACTGTGACGACCCGGAAATTTCCGACCAAATTTAAACTTTAATCTTTATATTATTCAGACACGATAAGCAAAGTTTGTTAAGTTAAATCTCAAGAATTTTAAACTGTGTTCATACATTCATTATAACCTCGACCAAATTCTGACGATTCACGAACCGTTATATATAAATAGATATGTATATGTATATATATATTATAACTTGAGAATATTAATAAAGTATTAAACGTATAATACTTTACACGAACGTATTTGTTTCAATATGATTTTCGACGAAAAAAAATATATTAAATGATTGAATTATCAGAAACATTGAATTATGATTACAAGTCTCTGTTGAGAGGTCCACTATGATTTGAGAAAATCTATTCCTCTTAATGATATTCAGAATAATTTGTAAAGCTATTTATAAATAAAAACAAAAAGTGTCATTTACGAAAGTTAGACAAAATTTAGTGGAGAATTGGTTTCCATAATATTCTATTAATCTATTTTCAAACGTACAAAGACGTTTTCAGTTTAAAAAGAACTTTATTATTAAAACGTATATAACTTTTATAAATATCTAGAATCACTTTTGACAACTCATTACTTAACCAGTATAATAAATATAACGATATTTATATTTTATTTCATTAAATATATATAACGGTTTAAATTAATATTATATATATTTATACGCGTATTATACATACATAGTTTTTTATACTTTTACTATACTTTAACTTTACCTTTACTTTACTTTTACTTTACTTTAACTTTAATAATTCATACGTTAATAATTCACTTTAATAATTCATACTTTAATAATTCACTTTAATAATTCACTTTAATAATTCATACTTTAATAATTCACTTTAATAATTCATACTTTAATAATTCACTTTAATAATTCATACTTTAATAATTCATACTTTAATAATTCACTTTAATAATTCATACTTTAATAATTCACTTTTATAATTCAAAAATCTATTATAAATAGAATTCAATAGGTTTCATTATTTCATAGAAACTTGAAAATATATTTCTCTAAACTCTCTCAATTGATATATATATATATATATATATATATATATATATATATATATATATATATATATATATATATATATTGCTCTGTATTATTTCAAGATATTATTAGTATACATAAAATATTACGACGGAGTGCTGTCCGAGTGATTTCAAAATAGTTTTTTTGAATGAGTCGAAGCTAAGGAAATTATGGGTTATAGCTATGGAGGTGATGGGTATGGTTCATGGGTATGCTCGTGAGGTCAATCTAGTGTTTATCATCTCCGTTGCGTCTACGTACTTTCCTGCAATATTGAATCTCAATATTGATACGTTCGTGAATCCGAGGCCAACCTTGCACGTATTAAATGACGTTATATGTATTTTTACTACGAAATACAGTATTGTGAGTTTCATTTTCTCCCTTTTATATATATTTTTGGGACTGAGAATACATGCGCTGTTTTTATAAATGTTTTATGAAATAGGCACAAGTACTAAAACTAATTCTACGTGGGTTTAAACCAGAAATATACCCTTAGCTTGGTAACATTAAACTACTTGTCTATGTACGGTAGGCGCGAATCCTAAAGATAGATCTATTGGGCCTGACAAACCCCATCCTGACTATGGGATGCTTTAGTACTTCGAGGTTATTTTAAACACACCTGGTCTGGTGTACTTCAGAGGGTAAAACATGAACGTTAAGGCTTGTTACCGGGTGCCTACAACTTATAGAATACTTTTATACACTTGCGAGTGTACATATATTTATAAACGGAAATCTTGTGGTCTATTAATATATTGAAATGATTGTTATGATAAACCTGTGAACTCACCAACCTTTTGGTTGACACTTTAAAGCATGTTTATTCTCAGGTATTAAAGAAATCTTCCGCTGTGCATTAGCTCATATTAAGGATATTACTTGGAGTCATTCATGGCATATTTTGAAAGACGTTGCATTCGAGTCATTGAGTTCATCAAGATTATTATTAAGCCAATTATAGTTGGATGTATTATGAAATGGTGTGCATGCCGTCAACTTTCGTTGTAAAGAAAGTTTGTCTTTTAAAAACGAATGCAATGTTTGTAAAATGTATCATATAGAGGTCAAATACCTCGCGATGTAATCAACTATTGTGAATCGTTTATAATGTATATGAACGGGTCCTTTCAAACGTCATACGCACCATAGATACCAAGGAGTACCAACAACAATAACTGAGGAAGTATTAATTCATAACTTCATTGGAGAAACATTCCGCGGCGATTATGTAATCTCTAAAGTCTTAGAGATTATCTAATCTAGCCCTAACCATAAATTAGTTAAGCGAACCAAAATGATAGAAGGAAGAGTAGAAACCCTGACAAAAATGGTGTGTGATTAACAAGCTAAACTTGCTTTACCAACAACATCAACAGTACCGTCAGCGTTACCAGCATTGTCAGTACAGTCAACATCCGAATCAACAACACCGATAACATCACAAACTCCGTCAGTTCAAGAATCACTGTGGACATCATTACGAATCAATAACGTGTATATTATATCAACGAGTTATGAAGAATTAACTCATTCCCTCTGAAGAAATTATATGTATATATATATATGTATATGTATATATATATATATATATATATATATTGAAATAAATCTTTCCGTACTAAGCTATTATGTGTGAATCTTAACTACTCGGTTGATTCATATTATTAATATGCAATTATGTATATCCTTCGTCAGCAACTTAACCATCGTTAACTACAATCTCTGTTTCAATTCAATGAATTCCATTTCATAATAAATCAAGTGTATTATTCAAATATATGTTTGATTTTACACCTTCATGATCGATGTACTCGAAACTTTTCAAACAAGATCATTCGTATTCACAAGAATTCCAAGAACACTAACACCATTCACCGAAGAAATATCAATAAAAATGAATAATGAAGTAATGATTCATTATTTCATTTACGTTGAAGAAATAATCCGCGAATATTATGTAATTTCTAAAGTTTTAGGAATTATTCAATTCTAGTTTCAACCGTAAATCGAATGAGTTTAATTTAATATTAACTCTTTAAATCTATGTTACATCTGAAGAAAATATACACATATATATTTTCATAAAGACTGTAATAAAATTCTTTTGTATAAAATATTAATGGTGAAATTTTTTTTAACGGGTAGGTAATACCCGAGAATATATATATATATATATATATATATATATATATATATATATATATATATATATATATATATATATATTCACAATTAATATGTTACATTCTTCGAATCTGATTAAGCAAATTATCAACTATACGTCCTACTTTCACAATAATATACATTCTTTCATAGCAATCAAAACAACAATACTCATTCAAACCCAATTACATATTCTGATTTTGAAACCTCAGAATTCAATACGAAATATAACCAGTACCATCACTTTTAGATTCTTACATCTTTCAAATGTATACTTTGACTTCAAAACTGTGTTAGAACATCAAATGTATATTAACAATTACAATCTGTGTTCAAACCCTTCGAAAATTTCTGAAGACACTTCGAATAATGAGCAATCGAGATGATGATGATTCAACCACATATTACCCACAGTTATGTACTTAAAAAGCTCTCTCAAACCCAAAGTCATGATTCAACACAGATCTGTGTCAGATCCTTTGGCAATTATTAGCAAAAATAACTTTGCAATTCCTTTTCAAAGTAGCAAATTCTATCACAGCTCCAGCAAGACAACTTCGATTTTTCATTCGGAGTAGCCTTATCATAATCTTGATATATATGATTACCCTTTTGTTACCGGAGAACCTTTCATGTTTCACCACATTAGCAATAAACTTAATCACAACTTCACTGATCTTTGACCTTCCGAAGAATCAGTATAATTACTGAAACCCCATCATTTACTCATTCGCATCTTGTAACGAGAATTGCCATACGAATCATCGGGAATTAGCAATCAGTATTTTGAAATCTCGCAGCATGTCTACGGCAACAGTTATATGTGTATATATAACGTCTATCTTCTGGACTTGATTTGAATGTGAAGTTTCTGAAAAACACTCCGAACTACGAATTCGTTCTCCGAAAATAGAAAAGTGCGGATGAAGCAGCAAAAACTATAAACGACTTTAACAGTAAAAGTTTGATGATAATGAATAAGTGTGCTGGCAAAGCGCAGAAAAATAGAAGTCTTGGAACTGGAAACCGGATTGAGCAAAGTATGAAGGAGGCTGTGGACAAATCACAAAGACTGAACTTGACTTCAAAGAATCCAAATGATTCAGTATCTGCTGAAGTCATTAACGAATACCTTGCTCCTGACTCTAAACCCATGCGGACAATATTATTCATCATCCTCTGATATTAGAAATTCTAAGATATCATCGTATCTTTCATCATAAATATCCTCCATATTTCTGAAGTTAATTTCTTAATTATTCTTATTTGAAATCATTTACCTCTTCGCGCTATCTGTATTACATCATAAAAGAAACTATTTTAGTTTTCTAAATTCTGAAATATTAGAGTTTAAAATAGAAATATTTTTGAAGCAGTGTTGGGAGCTGAAGCATGAGTTAATATAATATAATGACACTTGATCAACGTGATTATATTACAGTAAGTCATGCTGAGTTTCTAAATGGAATGTGATGATTCATAGATCATAACATCATCATGTGCCATGTTATACGACTCTTGTATTCTATTTAACCTCTAAAATATCAAGAAAATATTTCTTGATGATTCGACTTTTTCCAATGTATTCTGGTAATTTGACAAGTCAAGATCGTGCCTTTATAATTTCCTTCCTAGAACATTAACAATGTTCATTCCGAAATTCATATCTGCGAATTCTGGACCATTACAAGCGGTGCTTAATCGCAAGAAGAAGAAATGAAAGGACAAAATTCCGAAATAGAAATTAGGGTATAAATCGCAGCAAATAAAAGAGAGCATTAACTGGAGATGACAATGATTATGGGAGACAGAAGTAGAGACATCGAAATATAAGAGAAGATATAAAATCCAACAACCACCCAGAAATTATAAACCGTATATATCGATGCATATAGCAATATAAAGACACGGGAGAACTAGAAACACTATAAACCCAAGAGTATAGTATAAATAAATAGATTCTTCCGGCAGTAGATGAAAAAGAAGAATGACCGATATGAAAGTTAGAAGTATATCGAGAATCAGAACTGGATGGAGCATATTGATGAATACTTTAAAATATGAGTTGAGGGGGAAAGAATAGAAGGTGATGAAACATGACTAGGAACTTAGAAATCAACAGATTTAACTCACACAATGGCGGAACAAGTAAATCAAACCCTCTAGTGAATAGGTTAAGTTTTTTTTGATTAATTTAGTTTAACCACAACTAAATCAAGTGTGATTAAATTAACACCTAGAGCTATTATTCACCACCCTGGTGATTTGGACTGAGAGAGAATCGGAGGAGCTCACTAGATCTGAGTATGTGTAACAAATGAGAGGCTTAACCTAAAATGAAGAACATAAGACTTTATATACCCCTGCTGTTGACTCACCCATACGATTCATTCATCACACGTACGAGTTGGCTTCATCAGCCGTACGGGTGATCACTTACTCGTGTCTTCTCATTTAGGTTGTAATTGTGACTTAGCTCAGCATCAACCGTGCGTATGAGCCTGTCAGCCGTACTAGTGAGGCTTCACTCGTATGTCTAACTAAGTTTAACATAGTCAAACATCTAAATATCGTTCCTGCAGTTCATGTAACCACATACAAACACATATAGGATAATAACGAGCAATCATGGTGGCCTGTAAACTGTTATACCTGCAATGGACGTGGGTAGATGTCTAGGGACTTGCATAAAATGCATCAACAGAAGGCGTGAGTTGTAAGGAAACGAAGGAGGTGAATTTATAAGAAAATCTCCGACAGAACAATTAAAATGGACGATCTCATTTAAAGCGGATCCTAATTCCCTTGATTACCGGAGAGTCAAATCTTATTACGAAGATTTTCTTCAAATCCCTTGAAATCTGGGAATCAATCATATCTACGTCAAATGATAAGATGAATCTACACTTACTCATTTCACTATTCTATGTTAGCTTCATTCGTACTCTTCATATAATTGGATTGTTTATCCAAATTATTCGCTGATGATAAAACTCTAATTTTTAGCCCATATGCATCATGAAAACATACTTATTATCATTCACGACCTTTCCACTCAAATTTCGGGACGAAATTTCTTTAACATGTAGGTACTGTGACAACCCGGAAATTTCCAACCAAATTTAAACTTTAATCTTTATATGTTTCCGACACGATAAGCAATATTTGTTAAGTTAAATTTCAAGAATTTTAAACTATGTTCATACATTCATTCAACCTCGACCAAGTTCCAACGATTCACGAACCATTAAACGAATATGATTATATATGTATATGTGTATATATATTATAACTTGAAATGTAAACAAAATATTAGATTAAATACTTTATATGATTGTATCTGTTTCAAAATGTTTATCAATGGAATTAGAAGATAAGATCAAATGATTGAATTATCAGATATATTGAATTATGATTACAAGTCTCTGTTGAAAGGCCCACGTTAATTTGAAGAAATTTTTCCATTTTAACAATATTCGGAAAATGGTAAAGTGATTTATAAATAAGAACAAATTGTCAATCATTGAGAACTAGACAAAGGATAATGGAAGATTGAATCTCATAAAGACTCGATTGATCTATTTAGTTTCAAACGTACAAAAATGTTTTCAGTTTAAAAAGAACTTTATTATTAAAACGTATATAACTTTTATAAATATCTAGAACCACTTTTTACAACTCATTATTTAACTAGTATGATAAAGATAACGATATTTATATTTTATTTTATTAAATATATATAACGATTTAAATTAATATTATATATATTTATACGCGTATTATACGTACATAGTTTTATACTTTTACTATACTTAAACTTTATTTTTACTTTATTTTTACTTTACTTTAACTTTAATAATTCACTTTAATAATTCATACTTTAATAATTCACTTTAATAATTCATACTTTAATAATTCACTTTAATAATTCATACTTTAATAATTCACTTTAATAATTCACTTTAATAATTCATACATTAATAATTCACTTTAATAATTCATACTTTAATAATTCACTTTAATAATTCATACTTTAATAATTCACTTTAATAATTCATACTTTAATCATTCACTTTAATAATTCAAAAATTTATTATAAATAGAATTCAATAGGTTTAATTATTTCATAGAAACTTGAAAATATTTTTCTCTAAACTCTCTCAATTGATTTACATATATATATTTACTCCGTATTATTTCAAGATATTATTAGTATACATAAAATATTACGACGGAGTGCTGTCCGAGTGATTTCAAAATTGTTTTTCGAGTAGGATAGGATTAAGGAAATTATGGGTTATAGCTATGGAGGTGATTGAGTATGGTTCATGGGTATGCTAGTGAGGTCAATATAGTATTTATCATTTCCGTTGCGTCTACGTACCTTTCCTGCAATATTTAATCTCAATATTGATACGTGAGTACTCATAATTTAACTTTTACATATTAATAGTGTATCCCTGACTAGTGCTCGAGTATTTAGGATTATGCATGCTTGTACTTTTGATATTGCCCTTAGACAGGTTAGGTTGAATCTTGAATTAGTTACACTTGCGGTTGAGATAAGGTATAAGATATGCATGTCCTTGGAAAGCTAGCGAAAAATTAAGAACTTTTCCTTTAGATATCGAATGGTTTCGATGAACAGATTAGAAGTTATAATCAATTGAATTTTCAATATTTTTATTAAAAATGATTATTATTATCGTCGTTTTTATCGTCGTTCTAGTTTTATCTTATTATTAACTTTATCAATAAAAGGGATTTATCATTAAAAATTGTTATATTTTTTTTATTATTACTATCGTTATTATCGTTAAAGTTATAATTAGTATTATTATTATTATCCAATTATTATTATTATTATTATTATTATTATTATTATTATTATTATTATTATTATTATTATTATTATTATTATTATTATTATTATTATTAGTATTATTATTATTATTATTATTATCATTATTAATATATATATCATTATTTAAAAATGGTTATTGTTATTGTTATTATTATTAATTATTATTACTATATTATCATTAAGATAATTATTAGTATTATCGTTAATAATGTTATAGTAACTATCATTATTAATATTAGTGTAATTAAAACAAATATTTGTAACACCTAATTATTTTGATTACTATTATTATCATTATTATGAACACGATATAAAAGACGATTAAAAGCTATTAAACGAAATGATTAGGAAATAATGAGTAAGAGTATCATGATGAAATTAAAATATTATAAGATATTGATTTAGATAAAATTATAGTTCTTATTATTTTTATCATTACTATTATTATTAAAAGTATCGTTAGTATTAAAACTATTATTTTAACAAAAATTATCATTTTAATAGAAATGTCATTGTTACTGTAAAATATCATTATTATTATCATTTTTAAATAGAATTATTATTTTAAAGATAATATTAAAAATTATCGTAAATATTAAAGTTATCATAATTAGAATTATCGTTTTATCATAATGTCATCTTAGTAATTATAAATATTGATATTTTTATAATAATAATTATTATTACAAAATAATACGACTTTTACTTACTATCATTATAGATATTATTTTATCAAATAAATATGTGATACAAACATATTTTACTACGTGTAATAACTTACTTTAATAATACCTATCATATTATCTTTATGATATTAAATGAACCCTATAAATTTTATTACTTAATATATATAAAAGTATATTTTATTATATAAATTTAATATAAAATTTTATTTATTAATAAATAAATTATATTATTTACTCTAATAAATCTTTTCAAAATATTTAAAAATATAAAACAACGATATTTAAACTATATATTAATCATGTATAGATTTTTGGAAATTATTTTGAGTCAAATTTACTTTTGTTGACTTTTGAATATTAGTCTCGAGCATTAGGATTGTGGTACACTATGAATTGACCTAATTTGTTAGACAAATATTGACCAACACATAAATATATATAATTAATTTAGGTTCGTGAATTCGAGGCCAACCTTGCACTTGTTCAATGACGTTATATGTATTTTTACTACGAAATACAGTATGGTGAGTTTCATTTGCCTTTTTACCCTTTATATTTTTGGGACTGAGAATACATGCGCTTTTATAATTGTTTGACGAAATAGACACAAGTAATTGAAACTACATTCTATGGTTGAATTATCGAAATCGAATATGCCCCTTTTAATTAAAGTCTGGTAATCTAAGAATTAGGGAACATACACCCTAATTGACGCGAATCCTAAAGATAGATCTATTGGGCCTAACAAACCCCATCCAAAGTACCGGATGCTTTAGTACTTCGAAATTTATATCATGTCCGAAGGAGGATCCCGGAATGATAGGGGATATTCTTATATGTATTTAGTTAATGTCGGTTACCAGGTGTTCACCATATGAATGATTATTTTTGTCTCTATGCATGGGACGTATATTTATGAGAACTGGAAATGAAATTCTTGTGGTCTATTAAAATGATGGAAATAAATGATTATGATAAACTAATGAACTCACCAACCTTTTGGTTGACACTTTAAAGCATGTTTATTCTCAGGTGTTAAAGAAATCTTCCGCTGTGCATTTGCTCATTTTAAAGATATTACTTGGAGTCATTCATGGCATATTTCAAAAGACGTTGCATTCAAGTCGTTGAGTTCAATAGAGATTATTATTAAGTAAATGACAGATTAGGTCATTTATAGTTGAATCTTATGAAATGGTATGCATGTTTGTCAATTTTCGATGTAAAGAGAGTTTATCTTTTAAAAACGAATGCAATGTCTGAAAAATGTATCATATAGAGGTCAAATACCTCGCGATGTAATCAACTATTGAGAATCGTTTATAATGTATATGAACGGGTCCTTTCAGTTGGTATCAGAGCGGTGGTCTTAGCGAACCAGGTCTGCAATAGTGTGTCTAACTGATAAGTCGTTAGGATGCATTAGTGAGTCTGGACTTCGACCATGTCTGCATGTCAAGAGTTTTGCTTATCATTTTATGTCGGAAATCATCTACTTATCATCCGTAGAAAATTACCTACTTATCACTCTTAAGTCTAGACACATCTTGCTGCATTGATTGCATGAATAGTGTACAGACAAAATTCATATCTTAGCATATCTGCTAAATCATATCTTTTCGTATCTATTACTGTAAACTTTGCCTGATATATTCCGCAAATTCCTCCGTAATCTACGAAATCTTTTACTCTATATATATGGATATTCTATGTAATTAGAATACCATCTGATAGCCGGAAAATCATTTTTATATCGAAAAATCCTTTATCCAATTGTACGAAATGGAATTCGTCGTTAGTTCAAGTCACTCGGATTCCGAAATGGAATCTCACTCACGCTCCGAAAGCAGTGTGACCGGAATGGATCAACCAATCAGTCATCACCTATTCTGGATGAATTAGAGATGGGTTCGTAACCTCCTCAATTATTGGAGACAAGAAGAAGGCGATCCTTTCCATCCACCACATTGCCCTCTTGACGAAGAACCTGAAGCACTCACTGGCGAACCTGTCCGAAACACCATTTTCTCTCTCATTTCCAGAGTATCTCATCACGATTATATATTACATCAAATTTTAGATTTTATTTATCCGCTCGTCCGAACCGACAATCACCCTGGTGTAATAGAAGAAGTCAACGAGCTTCGCGCTCGGGTAGTGGCTTTAGAGAATATGGTGCAAAGGTTACAAACACCAGCAGCAGCACCAGCAGCATAACCAGTACCACCATCAACAAACGCCAACAGTACCATCACCACCACAACAGCAACATCCACATCCCACACCTTAACATCACAATCGGTACCTCGAGCATCAATGTCATACGCACCATAGATACCAAGGAGTACCAACAACAATAACTGACGAAGTATTAATTCATAACTTCATTGGAGAAACATTCCGCGGCGATTATGTAATCTCTAAAGTCTTAGAGATTATCTAATCTAGCCCTAACCATAAATCAGTTAAGCGAACCAAAATGATAAAAGGAAGAGTAGAAACCCTGACAAAAATGGTGTGTGATTAACAAGCTAAACTTGCTTTACCAACAGCATCAACAGTACCGTCAGCATTACCAGCATCGTCAGTACAGTCAACATCCGAATCAACAACACCGATAACATCACAAACTCCGTCAGTTCAAGAATCACTATGGACATCATTACGAATCAATAACGTGTATATTATATCAACGAGTTATGAAGAATTAACTCATTCCCTCTGAAGAAATTATATGTATATATATATATATATATATATATATATATATATATATATATATATATATATATATTGAAATAAATCTTTCCGTACTAAGCTATTATGTGTGAATCTTAACTACTCGGTTGATTCATATTATTAATATGCAATTATGTATATCCTTCGTCAGCAACTTAACCATCGTTAACTACAATCTCTGTTTCAATTCAATGAATTCCATTTCATAATAAATCAAGTGTATTATTTAAATATATGTTTGATTTTACACCTTCATGATCGATGTACTCGAAACTTTTCAAACAAGATCATTCGTACCTTGCGAAGTTCACAAGAATTCCACGAACACTAACACCATTCACCGAAGAAATATCAATAAAAATGAATAATGAAGTAATGATTCATTATTTCATTTACGTTGAAGAAATAATCCGCGAATATTACGTAATTTCTAAAGTTTTAGGAATTATTCAATTCTAGTTTCAACCGTAAATCGAATGAGTTTAATTTAATATTAACTCATTAAATCTATGTTACATCTGAAGAAAATATACACATATATATTTTCATAAAGACTGTAATAAAATTCTTTTGTATAAAATATTAATGGTGAAATATTTTTTAACGGGTAGGTAATACCCGAGAAATATATATATATATATATATATATATATATATATATATATATATATATTCACAATTAATATGTTACATTCTTTGAATCTGATTAAGCAAATTATCAACTATACTTCCTACTTTCACAATAATATACATTCTTTCATAGCAATCAAAACAACAATACTCATTCAAACCCAATTACATATTCTGATTTTGAAACCTCAGAATTCAATACGAAATATAACCAGTACCATCACTTTTAGATTCTTACATCTTTCAAAGGTATACTTTGACTTCAAAACTGTGTTAGAACATCAAATGTATATTAACAATTACAATCTGTGTTCAAACCCTTCAAAAATTTCTGAAGACACTTCGAATAACGAGCAATCGAGATGATGATGATTCAACCACATATTACCCACAGTTATGTACTTAAAAAGCTCTCTCAAACCCAAAGTCATGATTCAACACAGATCTGTGTCAGATCCTTTGGCAATTATTAGCAAAAATAACTTTGCAATTCCTTTTCAAAGTAGCAAATTCTATCACAGCTCCAGCAAGACAACTTCGATTTTTCATTCGAAGTAGCTTTATCATAATCTTGATATATATGATTACCCTTTTGTTACCGGAGAACCTTTCATGTTTCACCACATTAGCAATAAACTTAATCACAACTTCACTGATCTTTGACCTTCCGAAGAATCAGTATAATTACTGAAACCCCATCATTTACTCATTCGCATCTTGTAACGAGAATTGCCATACGAATCATCGGGAATTAGCAATCAGTATTTTGAAATCTCGCAGCATGTCTACGCCAACAGTTATATGTGTATATATAACGTCTATCTTCTGGACTTGATTTGAATGTGAAGTTTCTGAAAAACACTCCGAACTACGAATTCGTTCTCCGAAAATAGAAAAGTGCGGATGAAGCGGCAAAAACTATAAACGACTTTAACAGTAAAACTTTGATGATAATGAATAAGTGTGCTGGCAAAGCGCAGAAAAAGAGAAGTCTTGGAACTGGAAACCGGATTGAGCAAAGTATGAAGGAGGCTGTGGACAAATCACAAAGACTGAACCTGACTTCAAAGAATCCAAATGATTCAGTATCTGCTGAAGTCTTTAACGAATACCTTGCTCCTGACTCTAAACCCATGCGGACAATATTATTCATCATCCTCTGATATTAGAAATTCTAAGATATCATCGTATCTTTCATCATAAATATCCCCCATATTTCTGAAGTTAATTTCTTAATTATTCTTATTTGAAATCATTTACCTCTTCGCGCTATCTGTATTACATCATAAAAGAAACTATTTTAGTTTTCTAAATTCTGAAATATTAGAGTTTAAAATAGAAATATTTTTGAAGCAGTGTTGGGAGCTGAAGCATGAGTTAGTATAATATAATGACACTTGATCAACGTGATTATATTACAGTAAGTCATGATGAGTTTCTAAATGAAATGTGATGATTCATAGATCATAACATCATCATGTGCCATGTTATACGACTCTTGTATTCTATTTAACCTCTAAAATATCAAGAAAATATTTCTTGATGATTCGACTTTTTCCAATGTATTCTGGTAATTTGACAAGTCAAGATCGTGCCTTTATAATTTCCTTCCTAGAACATTAACAATGTTCATTCCGAAATTCATATCTGCGAATTCTGGACCATTACAAGCGGTGCTTAATCGCAAGAAGAAGAAATGAAAGGACAAAATTCCGAAATAGAAATTAGGGTATAAATCGCAGCAAATAAAAGAGAGCATTAACTGGAGATGACAATGATTATGGGAGACAGAAGTAGAGACATCGAAATATAAGAGAAGATATAAAATCCAACAACCACCCAGAAATTATAAACCGTATATATCGATGCATATAGCAATATAAAGACACGGGAGAACTAGAAACACTATAAACCCAAGAGTATAGTAGAAGTAAATAGATTCTTCCGGCAGTAGATGAAAAAGAAGAATGACCGATATGAAAGTTAGAAGTATATCGAGAATCAGAACTGGATGGAGCATATTGATGAATACTTTAAAATATGAGTTGAGGGAGAAAGAATAGAAGGTGATGAAACATGACTAGGAACTTAGAAATCAACAGATTTAACTCACACAATGGCGGAACAAGTAAATCAAACCCTCTAGTGAATAGGTTAAGTTTTTTTTGATTAATTTAGTTTAACCACAACTAAATCAAGTGTGATTAAATTAACACCTAAAGCTATTATTCACCACCTAGGTGATTTGGACTGAGAGAGAATCGGAGGAGCTCACTAGATCTGAGTATGTGTAACAAATGAGAGGCTTAACCTAAAATGAAGAACATAAGACTTTATATACCCCTGCTGTTGACTCACCCATACGATTCATTCATCACACGTACGAGTTGGCTTCATCAGCCGTACAGGTGATCACTTACTCGTGTCTTCTCATTTAGGTTGTAATTGTGACTTAGCTCAGCATCAACCGTGCGTATGAGCCTGTCAGCCGTACTAGTGAGGCTTCACTCGTATGTCTGACTAAGTCTAACATAGTCAAACATCTAAATCTCGTTCCTGCAGTTCATGTAACCACATACAAACACGGATAGGATAATAACGAGCAATCATGGTGGCCTGTAAACTGTTGTACCTGCAATGGACGTGGGTAGATGTCTAGGGACTTGCATAAAATGCATCAACAGAAGGCGTGAGTTGTAAGGAAATGAAGGAGGTGAATTTATAAGAAAATCTCCGATAGAACAATTAAAATGGACGATCGCATTTAAAGCGGATCCTAATTCCCTTGATTACCGGAGAGTCAAATCTTATTAAGAAGATTTTCTTCAAATCCCTTGAAATCTGGGAATCAATCATATCTACGTCAAATGATAAGATGAATCTACACTTACTCATTTCACTATTCTATGTTAGCTTCATTCGTACTCTTCATATAAATGGATTGTTTATCCAAATTATTCGCTGATGATAAAACTCTAATTTTTAGCCCGTATGCATCATGAAAATATACTTATTATCATTCACGACCTTTCCACTCAAATTTCGGGACGAAATTTCTTTAACGGGTAGGTACTGTGACAACCCGGAAATTTCCAACCAAATTTAAACTTTAATCTTTATATGTTTCCGACACGATAAGCAATATTTGTTAAGTTAAATTTCAAGAATTTTAAACTATGTTCATACATTCATTCAACCTCGACCAAGTTCCAACGATTCACGAACCATTAAACGAATATGATTATATATGTATATGTGTATATATATTATAACTTGAAACGTAAACAAAATATTAGATTAAATACTTTATATGATTGTATCTGTTTCAAAATGTTTATCAATGGAATTAGAAGATAAGATCAAATGATTGAATTATCAGATATATTGAATTATGATTACAAGTCTCTGTTGAAAGGCCCACGTTGATTTGAAGAAATTTTTCCATTTTAACAATATTCGGAAAATGGTAAAGTGATTTATAAATAAGAACAGATTGTCAATCATTGAGAACTAGACAAAGGATAGTGGAAGATTGAATCTCATAAAGACTCGATTGATCTATTTAGTTTCAAACGTACAAAAATGTTTTCAGTTTAAAAAGAACTTTATTATTAAAACGTATATAACTTTTATAAATATCTAGAACCACTTTTGACAACTCATTATTTAACTAGTATGATAAAGATAACGATATTTATATTTTATTTTATTAAATATATATAACGATTTAAATTAATATTATATATATTTATACGCGTATTATACGTACATAGTTTTATACTTTTACTATACTTAAACTTTATTTTTACTTTATTTTTACTTTACTTTAACTTTAATAATTCACTTTAATAATTCATACTTTAATAATTCACTTTAATAATTCATACTTTAATAATTCACTTTAATAATTTATACTTTAATAATTCACTTTAATAATTCATACTTTAATAATTCACTTTAATAATTCATACTTTAATAATTCACTTTAATAATTCAAAAAATTATTATAAATAGAATTCAATAGGTTTAATTATTTCATAGAAACTTAAAAATATTTTTCTCTAAACTCTCTCAATCGATTTACATATATATATTTACTCCGTATTATTTTAAGATATTATTAGTATACATAAAATATTACGACGGAGTGCTGTCCGAGTGATTTCAAAATTGTTTTTCGAGTAGGATAGGATTAAGGAAATTATGGGTTATAGCTATGGAGGTGATTGAGTATGGTTCATGGGTATGCTAGTGAGGTCAATATAGTATTTATCATTTCCGTTGCGTCTACGTACCTTTCCTGCAATATTTAATCTCAATATTGATACGTGAGTACTCATAATTTAACTTTTACATATTAATAGTGTATCCCTGACTAGTGCTCGAGTATTTAGGATTATGCATGCTTGTACTTTTGATATTGCCCTTAGACAGGTTAGGTTGAATCTTGAATTAGTTACACTTGCGGTTGAGATAAGGTATAAGATATGCATGTCCTTGGAAAGCTAGCGAAAAATTAAGAACTTTTCCTTTAGATATCGAATGGTTTCGATGAACAGATTAGAAGTTATAATCAATTGAATTTTCGATATTTTTATTAAAAATGATTATTATTATCGTCGTTTTTATCGTCGTTCTAGTTTTATCTTATTATTATCATTATTATTAACTTTATCAATAAAAGGGATTTATCATTAAAAATTGTTATATTTTTTTATTATTACTATCGTTATTATCGTTAAAGTTATAATTAGTATTATTATTATTATTATCCAATTATTATTATTATTATTATTATTATTATTATTATTATTATTATTATTATTATTATTATTATTATTATTATTATTATTATTATTATTATTATTATTATCATTATTAATATATATATCATTATTTAAAAATGGTTATTGTTATTGTTATTATTATTAATTATTATTACTATATTATCATTAAGATAATTATTAGTATTATCGTTAATAATGTTATAGTAACTATCATTATTAATATTAGTGTAATTAAAACAAATATTTGTAACACCTAATTATTTTGATTACTATTATTATCATTATTATGAACACTATATAAAAGATGATTAAAAGCTATTAAACGAAACGATTGGGAAATAATGAGTAAGAGTATCATGATGAAATTAAAATATTATAAGATATTGATTTAGATAAAATTATAGTTCTTATTATTTTTATCATTACTATTATTATTAAAAATATCGTTAGTATTAAAACTATCATTTTAACAAAAATTATCATTTTAATAGAAATGTCATTGTTACTGTAAAATATCATTATTATTATCATTTTTAAATAGAATTATTATTTTAAAGATAATATTAAAAATTATCGTAAATATTAAAGTTATCATAATTAGAATTATCGTTTTATCATAATGTCATCTTAGTAATTATAAATATTGATATTTTTATAATAATAATTATTATTACAAAATAATACAACTTTTACTTACTATCATTATAGATATTATTTTTTCAAATAAATATGTGATACAAACATATTTTACTACGTGTAATAACTTACTTTAATAATACCTATCATATTATCTTTATGATATTAAATGAACCCTATAAATTTTATTACTTAATATATATAAAAGTATATTTTATTATATAAATTTAATATAAAATTTTATTTATTAATAAATAAATTATATTATTTACTCTAATAAATCTTTTAAAAATATTCAAAAATATAAAACGACGATATTTAAACTATATATTAATCTTGTATAGATTTTTGGAAATTATTTTGAGTCAAATTTACTTTTGTTGACTTTTGCATATTAGTCTCGAGCATTAGGATTGTGGTACACTATGACTTGACCTAATTTGTTAGACAAATATTGACCAACACGTAAATATATATAATTAATTTAGGTTCGTGAATTCGAGGCCAACCTTGCACTTGTTCAATGACGTTATATGTATTTTTACTACGAAATACAGTATGGTGAGTTTCATTTGCCTTTTTACCCTTTATATTTTTGGGACTGAGAATACATACGCTTTTATAATTGTTTGACGAAATAGACACAAGTAATTGAAACTACATTCTATGGTTGAATTATCGAAATCGAATATGCCCATTTTAATTAAAGTCTGGTAATCTAAGAATTAGGGAACATACACCCTAATTGACGCGAATCCTAAAGATAGATCTATTGGGCCTAACAAACCCCATCCAAAGTATCGGATGCTTTAGTACTTTGAAATTTATATCATGTCCGAAGGAGGATCCCGAAATGATAGGGGATATTCTTATATGTATTTAGTTAATGTCGGTTACCAGGTGTTCACCATATGAATGATTATTTTTGTCTATATGCATGGGACGTATATTTATGAGAACTGGAAATGAAATTCTTGTGGTCTATTAAAATGATGGAAATAAATGATTATGATAAACTAATGAACTCACCAACCTTTTGGTTGACACTTTAAAGCATGTTTATTCTCAGGTGTTAAAGAAATCTTCCGCTGTGCATTTGCTCATTTTAAAGATATTACTTGGAGTCATTCATGGCATATTTCAAAAGACGTTGCATTCAAGTCGTTGAGTTCAATAGAGATTATTATTAAGTAAATGACAGATTAGGTCATTTATAGTTGAATCTTATGAAATGGTATGCATGTCTGTCAATTTTCGATGTAAAGAGAGTTTATCTTTTAAAAACGAATGCAATGTCTGAAAAATGTATCATATAGAGGTCAAATACCTCGCGATGTAATCAACTATTGAGAATCGTTTATAATGTATATGAACGGGTCCTTTCACGTCGCACCTTGAAGTTGGTCAAATAAATTGTCAATCCTAGGCAATGGATAACGATTCTTGATCGTCACTTTGTTCAACTCCCGATAATCGATGCACATCCGCATACTACCATCTTTCTTCTTCACGAATAAAACTGGAGCGCCCCATGGCGAAGCACTCGGTCGGATAAAACCCTTTTCAAGTAGCTCTTGGGTTTGATTTAACAACTCTTGCATTTTCATTGGTGTTAAACGATAAGGAGTTTTAGCAATGGGAGTAGCTCCCGGAACCAACTCAATAAGAAATTCAACTTGTCTTTCCGCCGGAACACCCGGTAACTCATCCGGAAAAACGTCTTCGAATTCACTAACCACCGGAATTTCACGAATGGGTGGTGGATCATCACGAGTATCAACAACATGGGCAAGAAAAGCCATGCCACCACTAACAAGAAAACGACGTGCCCGTGCAAAAGAACATATCAGCACAAGTCTTCTTCGTTTATCACCGTGAATAATTAACTCTCCCCCACTTGGGGTCTTCACACGGATAAATTTCTCATTGCATGCAATATCGGCTCTATTTCGATCGAGCCAATCCATACCAACAACGATATCAAAGTCGCCCAAAGTCATCGGGATAAGATCAATTTTAAAGTTTCCGGCACCAAAAACAACATCACAATTATTACACACATCAACCACTAACACCATCTTGCCGTCCGCTATTTCTACTTCTACCGGACGACTCAACTTAGCTAATGGTTTATTAAGTTTAGGCACAAATTTTGGTGACACGAACGACAAGTTAGCACCACTATCAAAAAGTATCCTTGCCGGATTAGAATTAACCATGAAAGTACCTGAGACTACTTCGTTTGATTGTTTGGCTTCGTCATTGGTCATCAAATAGTTGCGACCCCTAGCCGTGCCCGCCGCCTTCTCTAACTTCTTAGCATGATCATTATTCAAATCGGGGAATTCCGGCCTCTTGTGCCCCTCTTTACCACAATTAAAGCAAGTGACTTTGGTCGACGCCTTGGTGCAATCATGGGGTCATGTGTCCTCTTTGATTACAATTATAACACGTGGGCCCGAAACCCTCGGAAGCACCCTTCTTCACACTATTAACGCTTTCGGAGCCTTTCTTGTTCTTTTTATTGGAAAAGTTCGAATGACTCGAACCTTCAAACTTTCATTTAGAAAAAGTGAAATCGCTTTTCCTTGGAACCTCTGGCTCGAAACCCCGAGCCAACTCAAACAACTCCTCAAAAGACTTAGCCATACCCCGACTAATCTTACCCTTCAACTCATCATTTAAAGTACGGTAGAAATCTTTCATTAATTTGTGATCGTCCCCAACATACTCCGGGAAAAAGCGAGTCTTTGCTAAGAAGGTAGACTTGAGAGTAACCAAGTCCATTGAACCTTGTTGCAATTGATGCAACTCGTCCTGGATTTTATCAAGGTCGGAATAAGTTCGGTATTCTTGGAAAAATTCCTTCTTAAACTCCTCCCATGTCAAGCTCATGCATTGCTCTTCGCCATATAAATTGATTTTATCGTCCCACCACAACTTGCCTTCTTCACGTAACATGCTAGACCCATACCTCGTCTTCTTCTTGGGCGGACACTCCGCGGTACGGAACGCCCCCTCGATATCGGAAATCCAACAAGTGCTTTTCAATGGATCCCTCACCCCATTAAACATCGGAGGTTGAGTATCCTTGATATTTTTGTAGTGGAAGTCCCGTTTACCTTCACCTCCTTCACCACGAGGATAAATGTTTCTAGCTTCAAGAGCCTCATCGACAGTGGCCTTCATTCGTTCATTAATTAAATCAGTTATTTGCTCGTCAACCGATTCCTTGAAAACCTTTCTCACGCTAACAAGAAAATCCTCCTTGTAGTTCTTCAAGATGGCCTCAACTTTGGCAGTGAAATCGGGGTCCTTGCTTGTACCACCGATATCATTATCGTGTCCATTTCTCGTCTTCATTCTATAAAACAGAAAGGGTTAAACTATGAACGAAAGGCATAACACGTAAGTATATACATGGGTACCACACTACCCCATCTTGCTCAACAATCGTCGTACATTACTTGTAACGACCCTGGATTTTCCAACATTTATTTATTAATAATTATTATTATTAATACGTGTGATTAAACAAATGTATGTTATTACATTTACATGTTGCCATGATTGTCCGAACTTGACTTTAATTGCCCGAAACTTCTTTGTGACACCCGGAACTTTCACGAATAATATTTTTAGATATTATTTGCATTCATGATTAAGTTTATTAATCATTTTAATTAACTAAAGTTGTTAGTTAGTTACTTGGACTTTTAATTGGATTAACTTGTTAATTACATACCTACTTGGGCTTTTATTTGAACTTGGGGCCTTTATTAGTATTAGTGGACTTTAGAAGCCCACCCTACACTTTAATGGACTTATTTAGCCCATTCATTCATGTAAGTATCCATTTAGTTATAACTAGTTAGTTTAAGAAGACTTGGAATCTAGTTGGCACATAATCCCCATGAAATCAACTCTAATATCCATCTTTTTTAAGCTTTACATTCTAGTGACCTTTGAACCTTACCCTCCCCCCCATTTTTCTGCTGGAAAAACAGTAGCCCAAGGCTCCCATATGGAGTGTTTTGTTTTCATTTTTTTCATCACTTCATCACTTGATTTTCTCTCATTTTCAAAACACACACTTATCTCTCATTTTCTCTCAACCATTCTCTCTTACTTTTCTCTCTTTCTTGTAAGTGTTTGAACAACTTTTCTTCTTTTCTTTTGTTGGTAAAACCGAATTCAAACACCCCTTTAATCATCATTATCTTTTGTTACTTGTTCTTGGTTATTGTTTAACTACTTGCTTTGTTAGTTGTTGTTATTTTGTTACTTGTTCTTGTTATTACTTACTTACATGTTTAAGAATCAAACTCTTTAGTTTGATTCTCCATAATATCTTGTATTTTTCAAGAACACAAGAACATAAACTTACTAGTTTATGATTCTACATTTAATGCTTCCAAAGATTTAGAGTTCATGTGTTGCAAATCATACTTGTAAGTCATGTTAGTAAACTTTAAAGTTTACTTTCTTAAAGATCAAACTTTGGTTTGAATCTTTAAAGTATGAACAAACCATTAACTAATTACTTGTTTACTTAGTTTATTTCTTCATATTATGCACTTTAATTTCATGTTTATTAGTTAAATGGTCAAGTACTACAAGTTAGTCTTGATCTCATTAATCTTGAACTAAAAGTTAACTTGAAAGTTCAAAACACATAAATAAGTTTTCTTTAAATATAACTTTGTATACTTATGCTCGATCTAGACTTTTGAGTCTTGGATCTTCAAGATCTAACTAAGAACTATGTTCTACATCTTAAGATCTTGATTAGTAAGTTTACTTCAAGTTTGTAACTTATTATTAGTCTTAAAGTTCATGTATGTGTTAGATCTAAGACTTTAATGTAACTTTGGTTCATCAAAACACTTGCAACACTTAAGTGAGTTGTGCTTCATGTCTTAGACTTACACTTGGGTTATGATGGTCAAACCATGGTAAAGATGATGTAAACACATCAAAGAGTTGTACACTTGAAGCTATATGCATCAAGGATGAGAACCATGATGAACATCAAGCACCAAGACCACCGGAACTCACTTTTAACTTCCTGTTTTCTGTTTACAGCCCTCTGTACTACTGTTTCTGTAACAGACCAGTAGACCTGGGCTACTGAGACCTTGATTGTCAAATAGATCTTTTCTAGTAGATAATTTTTCATATAAGACTCGTCTTAATCCGAGTTACGGTTTAGGATTTATGGCCCTCCGATCGTCACTATGTCCTTTTAACGTTGTGCAGAAATTTCTGACCTACTCGCACTTAGACCGTCGCCACAGTCAAAAGAAGACGAGTTTTATTCTGTAAATTTTACCACACTTAAAGGACTCATATACGGAGCCATGGCCACTGGTCTCACCTTAATTCAGTAAGGGTAGAGGCCGTGGTGACTGACTGAATTCAACCTTTGTTTTAAACTACTTTCATAAACGAAACTTACTTTACGCCTTATGTGTGATGATGAATGATGATGACCCTTAAGACCTTATTTACATACTTTTAAACCTATTAAGATGATTTACTGACTTAGTACTATTTGAATTAGGTTGAGGACTTTCGGACCGATTACTTGCACACCTTTTCTTAACCAACTTTACGACTACATTATCATTGTGAGTTATAGCATTCTCTTTTTACTTTAACTATTTTGGGAACTGAGAATACATGAGCATTTTACGTTTTACATAATAGGAACGAGTACTTAAACTTATATATGTGTGGGTTATACAACGGCATAAACATTCCCTTTAGCTCGGTAACGTTTAATCATTGGTTTTTGAACCGTGAACGCGAATCTTAGATATGCATCCATAGGGTTTGACATCCCCACTCGGGCTAGTAGCGCTAGCATTTAACGAGTGTTTAATACTTCGTAAACATACGCACTTGCCAAGTGTACTTTCAGGGGGTATAAACGTTAAGTTAGTTACCAAGTGCCCACGGTTAACATATACTTTATCATACTGTTTTGAAACGCTCTTTATAGCACTGAAATCTCGTGGCCTACCTTACTTACTATTATACTTAAACAATAGCTCACCAACCTTTGTGTTGACGTTTTTAAGTGTAACATCCCGCCTTTTTCCATTTACTTCTCCGTTATACTAATATAAAGTCCGTTATATGTTTATAACATCTCCCGTTGATACGCGTTTTAAATTATCTCGTTTAGGTAATTCCCGCACCCGAACGAAAGTTGAGGGACTAAACTTGACAAGGGATCAAACCCTTGACTAGGTCAAAGGGTCAAACCCCTTTCACCCATTCATTTCCACCTCCATCTCTCTCTTTCTCTCTAGCAAGAACACACACTCAAAACCAAATTCATTCATTCATCATCTAAATCCGGATTAAGGAGCTAGCAACCAAATAAATTACATATTCGTGATCCTCTCTTCATCCTCTTCATTTTGGTACCAACTTCATCTCATTTGGGTAACTTTCTAAAATCACTAGATTTTGTGTTCTTGATGTTTTTAACTTATAAAAGTGTTAATTAGTGTCTATGGCTCAAGTCTAACATGAATATATGATTTATATGCTCGATCTCGTTGTTTTAGTGTAACTAGCATGAACTTGAATTTTGGTGTGTTGTTCTTGAATTTTGGATGATCATATGTTGTTAGATGTTAAAAGTTGGTGTTTTAATTGTGTTACTAGCATCACTAGCTTCAATTTGATGTGTAGGTTGCCTTAGAAAACTTCATGAACTTGATTATTGATTTTGGTGAATTTGAGATAGGGTTTGGTGAACTTGAAATGGACTTTTGATACATTGAATGCCATGGATTATTATTGGTAAGTGTTTAGTTGGATTGTATGCTTGATTACCTTCGAAACGGCATATCATTCATGTAAATTGGTTGCCCGAATCATTGAATTGCATTTATGAACTTGTATGCGGTTAATGTTAAGCATTAGATGCGGTTTTGGTTGTTGTAATAGGTAGATTGATTGATGAAACGTGTTTAGTTGTTTTCCTCGTCAAATTACCTTCCCAACGGTATAAGATACTTGTCTTGATTGTTTGCGGATCATAAATGGTGATTGTTTGAAGTTAGGTTCGTGCATAAAACTTAAAAACTGCCAGAATTCTCTGCACAGGTACCCGCGCGGCGCGCCATATACCCGCGCGGCGCGCCGTTTGGGTCTGTCCAACTTGGTCAATTTTCGAATAATGTTTGCTATGCTACGCACCTCCGATTCACATGTAACCTGTCCTAGCATGTTCATACATGATTAAAAACCTCAGAAAAATAGTTCGGGACACGACCCGAACGTGTTGACTTTTTCGTTGACTTTGACCGACCAAAGTTTGACTTTTTGTCAAACTTAACCAAATGATTTTGCAACCTTCCTAACTTGTTTATATACTTGTATCCTGCATGAAAATTGACAATTTGATTTCACATGCTAAATAATCGAGTCGTAACGAGCCATAGGACTAATTGAACATCTTTGACCTATCGTGTTTACCGTTATTGATACGACCTATTTGTTTAGGTCAAGACTAGCATTGTTCTTTGCACACGTTTACTTGTCGAAGTACTTTACTACTCGTGCACTCAAGGTGAGATCATAGTCCCACTTTTACTCTTTTTGAACTTACATTTGGGATGAGAAAACATAAACATTTCTTTACTAAGTGAACACAAGTACAGGAAAACAAACATTCTACATACGAGTTTAGAACAAAATCCTCAATTCGATTATCATTAGTTACACTTGCCGGGTGTAAGCGAGAACTTATGTTGTATGGATCCATATGGGTTTGACAAACCCTCATTCAAACGGTTCGCTACCGTTTACGAATGAAATATATTTTCGAGAAACAGTGTATGTTCTAGCACTAAGTGGTGGGGTTCAATGGAAGGAAATGTTAAGCATTGATAATTGGGTGCTCGTGAAACAAACTTTTGGAATGTATTACTATTATTTCATTGAGGCAAATCTTGTGGTTCACTTGTACTTACTTACTTAAACCTATGATTTCACCAACGTTTTCGTTGACAGATTTCTATGTTTTTCTCAGGTCCTTGAACGATACATGATACATGCTTCCGCTCATTATTTTGATACTTGCATTGGATGTCGAGTATATATGCATACATGGAGCGTCTTTTGGCTACTTTTAAATTGTGTCGCATCAGTTTCATTTGTACTTAAAACTTTGTATCGTAACTTGTGGTGGAACTATTCTTGTAAACTTTGAACAATCTTTACATTTGAAATGAATGCGACATATCTTTTGGTCAAACGTTGTTTTAAAGACTTATGACCACGTAACGGGACCTAAGTAGACGGCGCCGTCAAACATGATTTGGTCGGGTCGCTACAGATGGTATCAGAGCGTTGGTTGTAGGGATTTAGAGTTCATTAGTGTCAACCTCGAGTCATAGGGTACATTGGTGAGTCTAGACTACAACCGGCATATAGACTTGAAGTAGGAATTACTTGACTACTTGTGCATTTATACTCGAACGCTTCTACTCATATCTACTCTTAGTTCATCTTAATCTCACGTTGTTTAATTTGATTGACGCGCCACCTTGACTATATGAAATGATGTCGAATGCACATATGAATCAGGGTAATATAATTTCCGGGATTATATTACGGTGACTCATATGAACGTTCCGGCATTATGACATAAAGAATTTAAGGCGAGTCGAGGAAAAAAAAAAAAAAAAAAACTTCTTCTCTTTATCTTTATTCTATATCACGGTTAGTATTATTGAGAATACTAATCAATGATATTCTTGTGTCTTGAAGGAACAATGGCTCCTCGTCGTGTACGCCGCAATGAAACTCCCGAACAAGCTCTCGAACGGATGATAGCTACCGCCGTAGATGCGGCCATGGCCGGTCACTCATCCAACAACAATAATAATAACAACCACAACAACAACAACAACAACAACAATGGAGCCGGAAACTCAAACGAGGGATGCTCCTATAAAGCTTTCATGGGGTGCAAACCTCACACTTTTGATGGAACCGGGGGACCGGTTGTGCTTACTCGTTGGTTTGAACAAACCGAGGCCGTCTTTAGCATAAGCGGTTGCCGGGATCAAGACAAGGTCAAATACTCCACTCACACTTTCTCCGGAATTGCGCTAACATGGTGGAACACCTATGTTCAATCGGTGGGTACCGATGAAGCTCATGCCCTCTCTTGGGCCGATCTAAAGGAAAAGATGATTGTTGAATATTTTCCGCGCGAAGAAACCCGAAAGCTTGAGGAAGAACTAAGAGCTTTGAAAGCGGTCGGAAACGATCTTAAAGCTTATAATCAACGCTTCGCCGAACTATCCTTGATGTGTCCTAATCTTGTTAACCCCGAATCTCAAAGGATTGAGCTCTACATGCTCGGTCTTCCAAAAAGCATCAAACAAGGGGTGATGTCATCCAAACCCACTACTCATCAAGCCGCTATGAACATGGCTCGCCAACTAATTGAAACGGTTGACGAAATCGTAGTTCCGGCACCTAAGGCCGAGGATAAATCGGGCGGCAACAAAAGAAAGTGGGAACCCTCCCAATCAAGCAACAACAACTTTACTAAGAAGCCTTACATCTCCGACGGCAAGAAAGGTTATGCCGGGAACCTACCTCTTTGCAACAAATGCAACAAACATCACTTTGGCGAATGTAGTAAGTTAATTTGCCACCGGTGCCAAGGAGTTGGTCATAAGGCCAACGATTGTAAAAGTGCCACTCCCGTTGTTCGAAAGTGGCCCAATGCACCAAAGACGGGCACTTGTTACGAATGTGGTCAAACAGGTCATTATAGAAATGCATGCCCAAAGAAGAAAGATAACCCCAACACGCGCGGCCGAGCTTTCAACATAAACACCGAGGAAGCCCGGGATGACACTGAACTAGTCACGGGTACGTTTCTTCTCAACAATTCTTATGTCTCTTGCTTATTCGATTCGGGTGCCGATAAATGCTTTGTATCCAAGACTTTGACTCATTCTTTTAGCACTCCACCTCTTCCATTAGATACCACTTATACCATTGAAGTGGCTAACGGAAAACTATTAAGTGCCGACACATATTACCGGGGGTGTACGTTAAACATTTTGGGTAAGGAATTTGAAATTGACTTGATACCCATGGAACTAGGAAGCTTTGATGTAATAATCGGCATAAATTGGTTAGTCAAAACGAAATCTCACATTCTTTGTGATCTTAACGCAATCCGAATTCCTATCGAGAATGGTGAACCTTTGATTGTTTATGGCGATAAGAGTTGCACCAGACTCAACCTCGTTTCGTGCCTTAAAGTTAGAAAACTACTCCGTAAGGGTTGTTTTGCGATCCTTGCCCACGTTAAGAAAGTCGAGTCCGATGAGAAGCACATCGATGATGTGCCAATTGTTAGTGACTATTCCGATGTATTTCCCGACGAATTGCCGGGTCTTCCGCCTCATCGACCGGTTGAATTTCAAATCGATCTTATTCCGGGAGCCGCACCCGTAGCGCGTGCACCATATAGACTCGCTCCATCTGAAATGCAAGAATTGCAAAGTCAAATCCAAGAACTACTTGATCGTGGTTTTATCCAACCTAGCCATTCACCTTGGGGCGCTCCGATTTTGTTTGTTAAAAAGAAAGACGGATCCCTACGAATGTGCATTGATTATCGTGAACTAAATAAATTGACGGTTAAGAACCGATATCCTCTTCCTCGCATCGATGACCTCTTTGATCAACTACAAGGGTCTTGTGTATATTCGAAAATCGATCTCCGCTCGGGTTATCATCAATTGAGGGTTAAGGGGGAAGATGTCTCCAAAACCGCTTTCCGAACTCGTTATGGTAGTTATGAATTCCTTGTCATGCCATTTGGTCTCACTAACGCACCGGCGGTGTTCATGGATCTTATGAACCGCGTGTGCAAACCGTATCTCGATAAATTCGTTATTGTGTTCATCGATGACATATTGATTTATTCTAAAAATGAAGAAGAGCACGAACAACATCTCCGACTTGTGCTTGAACTTTTAAGACAAGAACAACTCTATGCCAAATTCTCCAAGTGTGAATTTTGGTTAAAGGAAGTTCAATTTCTTGGTCATGTTGTAAGTGACCAAGGTATTAAAGTCGATCCAACGAAAATCGAAGCCATTAGCAAATGGGAGACTCCTACTACTCCTACTCACATTCGTCAATTTTTGGGTCTCGCCGGGTACTATCGTAGATTCATTGAAAATTTCTCTTTGGTTGCACGTCCTCTAACCGCATTGACTCACAAGGGAAAGAAATTCATTTGGGCGACCGAACATGAATCCGCATTCCAAATCTTGAAAACGAAGCTAACCACCGCTCCTATCTTGTCACTTCCCGAAGGCAATGATGACTTTGTTGTATATTGCGATGCCTCAAAACATGGTTTTGGGTGTGTATTGATGCAACGAACGAAAGTCATTGCTTATGCTTCTCGACAACTCAAAATTCATGAACGAAACTATACGACACATGATCTCGAACTCGGAGCCGTTGTCTTTGCACTTAAAATGTGGAGACACTATCTTTATGGAACCAAGAGTACTATCTTTACCGACCACAAAAGTCTCCAACACATTTTCGATCAAAAGCAACTAAACATGAGACAACGAAGGTGGATTGAAACCTTAAACGATTACGATTGCGAGCTTCGTTACCATCCCGGGAAGGCAAATGTAGTAGCCGATGCCTTAAGTCGAAAAGAAAGAGCGGTGCCTCTTCGTGTCCGAGCCTTAAACATCACCATCCACACAAACCTTAATAGCCAAATTCGGGTAGCCCAAGATGAGGCTCTCAAGGATGAAAACATCTCTCTCGAACACTTGAACGTCCTCACCTCTCGATTCGAAGTTAAAGAAACCGGACTCCGATATTTCGCCGGAAGAATTTGGGTACCTAGTTATGGGGATCTACGAAGCCTTATTTTAGATGAAGCCCATAAGTCACGATACTCGATTCACCCCGGTGCCAATAAGATGTACCACGACCTTAAACAACTATATTGGTGGCCGAACATCAAAAGGGACGTAGCTACTTATGTTTCCAAGTGTTTGACATGTTCCAAAGTCAAAGCCGAACACCAAAGACCGTCCGGACTACTTCGACAACCCGAGATCCCGCAATGGAAGTGGGAAAGAATAACGATGGATTTTATCACCAAACTACCAAAAACGACGGGCGGTTATGATACCATTTGGGTTATTGTTGACCGTCTCACCAAATCCGCACACTTCCTGGCCATGAAAGAAACGGACAAAATGGAGAAACTTGCACAACTTTACATTAAGGAGATCGTAGCCCGACACGGTGTACCTTTATCGATTATCTCCGACCGAGATGGCCGTTTTGTTTCTAGATTTTGGCGTACATTGCAAGAAGCGTTGGGAACGCGTTTAGACATGAGCACCGCATATCATCCTCAAACCGATGGACAAAGCGAACGTACAATTCAAACCTTAGAGGACATGTTACGAGCTTGCGTGGTTGATTTCGGAAAAGCTTGGGACAAGCACTTACCTCTCGCCGAGTTCTCTTACAACAATAGTTATCACGCGAGTATTAAAGCCGCACCTTTTGAAGCGCTATATGGCCGCAAATTGAAATGTCCCGTTCTTATTGATTAAAAACGTTCCATATTAATTGATTTCGTTGCGAGGTTTTGACCTCTATATGAGACGTTTTTCAAAGACTGCATTCATTTTTAAACAAACCATAACCTTTATTTCATCAATAAAGGTTTAAAAAGCTTTACGTAGATTATCAAATAATGATAATCTAAAATATCCTGTTTACACACGACCATTACATAATGGTTTACAATACAAATATGTTACATCGAAATCAGTTTCTTGAATGCAGTTTTTACACAATATCATACAAACATGGACTCCAAATCTTGTCCTTATTTTAGTATGCAACAGCGGAAGCTCTTAATATTCACCTGAGAATAAACATGCTTTAAACGTCAACAAAAATGTTGGTGAGTTATAGGTTTAACCTATATATATCAAATCGTAACAATAGACCACAAGATTTCATATTTCAATACACATCCCATACATAGAGATAAAAATCATTCATATGGTGAACACCTGGTAACCGACAATAACAAGATGCATATATAAGAATATCCCCATCATTCCGGGACACCCTTCGGATATGATATAAATTTCGAAGTACTAAAGCATCCGGTACTTTGGATGGGGTTTGTTAGGCCCAATAGATCTATCTTTAGGATTCGCGTCAATTAGGGTGTCTGTTCCCTAATTCTTAGATTACCAGACTTAATAAAAAGGGGCATATTCGATTTCGATAATTCAACCATAGAATGTAGTTTCACGTACTTGTGTCTATTTTGTAAATCATTTATAAAACCTGCATGTATTCTCATCCCAAAAATATTAGATTTTAAAAGTGGGACTATAACTCACTTTCACAGATTTTTACTTCGTCGGGAAGTAAGACTTGGCCACTGGTTGATTCACGAACCTATAACAATATATACATATATATCAAAGTATGTTCAAAATATATTTACAACACTTTTAATATATTTTGATGTTTTAAGTTTATTAAGTCAGCTGTCCTCGTTAGTAACCTACAACTAGTTGTCCACAGTTAGATGTACAGAAATAAATCGATAAATATTATCTTGAATCAATCCACGACCCAGTGTATACGTATCTCAGTATTGATCACAACTCAAACTATATATATTTTGGAATCAACCTCAACCCTGTATAGCTAACTCCAACATTCACATATAGAGTGTCTATGGTTGTTCCGAAATATATATAGATGTGTCGACATGATAGGTCGAAACATTGTATACGTGTCTATGGTATCTCAAGATTACATAATATATAATACAAGTTGATTAAGTTATGGTTGGAATAGATTTGTTACCAATTTTCACGTAGCTAAAATGAGAAAAATTATCCAATCTTGTTTTACCCATAACTTCTTCATTTTAAATCCGTTTTGAGTGAATCAAATTGCTATGGTTTCATATTGAACTCTATTTTATGAATCTAAACAAAAAAAGTATAGTTTTCTAGTCGGAAAAATAAGTTACAAGTCGTTTTTGTAAAGGTAGTCATTTCAGTCGAAAGAACGACGTCTAGATGACCATTTTAGAAAACATACTTCCACTTTGAGTTTAACCATAATTTTTGGATATAGTTTCATGTTCATAATAAAAATCATTTTCTCAGAATAACAACTTTTAAATCAAAGTTTATCATAGTTTTTAATTAACTAACCCAAAACAGCCCGCGGTGTTACTACGACGGCGTAAATCCGGTTTTACAGTGTTTTTCGTGTTTCCAGGTTTTAAATCATTAAGTTAGCATATCATATAGATATAGAACATGTGTTTAGTTGATTTTAAAAGTCAAGTTAGAAGGATTAACTTTTGTTTGCGAACAAGTTTAGAATTAACTAAACTATGTTCTAGTGATTACAAGTTTAAATCTTCGAATAAGATAGCTTTATATGTATGAATCGAATGATGTTATGAACATCATTACTACCTTAAGTTCCTTGGATGAACCTACTGGAAAAGAGAAAAATGGATCTAGCTTCAATGGATCCTTGGATGGCTCAAAGTTCTTGAAGCAAAATCATGACACGAAAACAAGTTCAAGTAAGATCATCACTTGAAATAAGATTGTTATAGTTATAGAAATTGAACCAAAGTTTGAATATGATTATTACCTTGTATTAGAATGATAACCTACTGTAAGAAACAAAGATTTCTTGAGGTTGGATGATCACCTTACAAGATTGGAAGTGAGCTAGCAAACTTGAAAGTATTCTTGATTTTATGAAACTAGAACTTTTGGAATTTATGAAGAACACTTAGAACTTGAAGATAGAACTTGAGAGAGTTCAATTAGATGAAGAAAATTGAAGAATGAAAGTGTTTGTAGGTGTTTTTGGTCGTTGGTGTATGGATTAGATATAAAGGATATGTAATTTTGTTTTCATGTAAATAAGTCATGAATGATTACTCATATTTTTGTAATCTTATGAGATATTTCATGCTAGTTGCCAAATGATGGTTCCCACATGTGTTAGGTGACTCACATGGGCTGCTAAGAGCTGATCATTGGAGTGTATATACCAATAGTGCATACATCTAAAAGCTGTGTATTGTACGAGTACGAATACGGGTGCATACGAGTAGAATTGTTGATGAAACTGAACGAGGATGTAATTGTAAGCATTTTTGTTAAGTAGAAGTATTTTGATAAGTGTCTTGAAGTCTTTCAAAAGTGTATGAATACATATTAAAACACTACATGTATATACATTTTAACTGAGTCGTTAAGTCATCGTTAGTCGTTACATGTAAATGTTGTTTTGAAACCTTTAGGTTAACGATCTTGTTAAATGTTGTTAACCCAATGTTTATAATATCAAATGAGATTTTAAATTATTATATTATCATGATATTATCATGTATGAATATCTCTTAATATGATATATACACATTAAATGTCTTTACAACGATAATCGTTACATATATGTCTCGTTTAAAAATCATTAAGTTAGTAGCCTTATTTTTACATATGTATTTCATTGTTAATACACTTAATAATATATTTACTTATCATTTAACATAATTAACCAAGTGTATCAATATCTTAATATGATTCATATATACCTAGTAAGACGTTGTTATAACGATAATCGTTATATATATCGTTTTCGAGTTTCTTAAATTAATAGTCTCATTTTTATGTATATAACTCATTGTTAAAATACCTAATGAGATACATACTTATAATAAAAACATGTTAACTATATATATAACCATATATATGTCATCGTATAGTTTTTATAAGTTTTAACGTTCGTGAATCACCGGTCAACTTGGGTGGTCAATTGTCTATATGAAACCTATTTCAATTAATCAAGTCTTAACAAGTTTGATTGCTTAACATGTTGGAAACATTTAATCATGTAAATATCAATCTCAATTAATATATATAAACATGGAAAAGTTCGGGTCACTACACAAATGTCGTTCACCTCTTTGTTGGGCCGAGGTAGGCTACGTGCAAATCACCGGACCCGAACTCATTCACGAAACCACCGAGAAAATCGTTCAAATCCGAGATAGGCTTAGGACGGCCCGAAGTCGTCAAAAGAGCTATACCGACAAACGACGCAACGATCTTGAATTTCAAGTCGGTGACCGAGTAATGTTAAAAGTCGCACCTTGGAAGGGTGTAATCCGTTTTGGGAAACGCGGGAAGCTAAATCCGCGGTATATTGGTCCTTTCGAAATCTTGGAGCGTATTGGAACCGTTGCTTATCGTTTAGATCTTCCGCCTCAATTGAACTCCGTTCATCCTACTTTCCATGTATCTAACTTGAAAAAGTGTCTTGCCGAACCCGATATCGTCATCCCTCTCGAAGAACTTACTATTGATGACAAACTTCATTTTGTGGAGGAACCGGTTGAAATTGTGGACACCTCCGTCAAGACATTGAAACAAAGCCGAATCCCGATTGTCAAGGTTCGTTGGAATGCCAAAAGAGGACCCGAGTTTACTTGGGAAAGACAAGATCAAATGCAAAGGAAGTATCCTCATCTATTTGTGAATTCAGAAACGCAAGATCTCGAGGAAGAAACAACGACTACTACGCCTACTTAAATTTCGGGACGAAATTTCTTTTAAGGAGTATGTAATGTAACATCCCGCCTTTTTCCATTTACCTCTCCGTTATACTAATATAAAGTCCGTTATATGTTTATAACATCTCCCGTTGATACGCGTTTTAAATTATCTCGTTTAGGTAATTCCCGCACCCGAACGAAAGTTGAGGGACTAAACTTGACAAGGGATCAAACCCTTGACTAGGTCAAAGGGTCAAACCCCTTTCACCCATTCATTTCCACCTCCATCTCTCTCTTTCTCTCTAGCAAGAACACACACTCAAAACCAAATTCATTCATTCATCATCTAAATCCGGATTAAGGAGCTAGCAACCAAATAAATTACATATTCGTGATCCTCTCTTCATCCTCTTCATTTTGGTACCAACTTCATCTCATTTGGGTAACTTTCTAAAATCACTAGATTTTGTGTTCTTGATGTTTTTAACTTATAAAAGTGTTAATTAGTGTCTATGGCTCAAGTCTAACATGAATATATGATTTATATGCTCGATCTCGTTGTTTTAGTGTAACTAGCATGAACTTGAATTTTGGTGTGTTGTTCTTGAATTTTGGATGATCATATGTTGTTAGATGTTAAAAGTTGGTGTTTTAATTGTGTTACTAGCATCACTAGCTTCAATTTGATGTGTAGGTTGCCTTAGAAAACTTCATGAACTTGATTATTGATTTTGGTGAATTTGAAATAGGGTTTGATGAACTTGAAATGGACTTTTGATACATTGAATGCCATGGATTATTATTGGTAAGTGTTTAGTTGGATTGTATGCTTGATTACCTTCGAAACGGCATATCATTCATGTAAATTGGTTGCCCGAATCATTGAATTGCATTTATGAACTTGTATGCGGTTAATGTTAAGCATTAGATGCGGTTTTGGTTGTTGTAATAGGTAGATTGATTGATGAAACGTGTTTAGTTGTTTTCCTCGTCAAATTACCTTCCCAACGGTATAAGATACTTGTCTTGATTGTTTGCGGATCATAAATGGTGATTGTTTGAAGTTAGGTTCGTGCATAAAACTTAAAAACTGCCAGAATTCTCTGCACAGGTACCCGCGCGGCGCGCCATATACCCGCGCGGCGCGCCGTTTGGGTCTGTCCAACTTGGTCAATTTTCGAATAATGTTTGCTATGCTACGCACCTCCGATTCACATGTAACCTGTCCTAGCATGTTCATACATGATTAAAAACCTCAGAAAAATAGTTCGGGACACGACCCGAACGTGTTGACTTTTTCGTTGACTTTGACCGACCAAAGTTTGACTTTTTGTCAAACTTAACCAAATGATTTTGCAACCTTCCTAACTTGTTTATATACTTGTATCCTGCATGAAAATTGACAATTTGATTTCACATGCTAAATAATCGAGTCGTAACGAGCCATAGGACTAATTGAACATCTTTGACCTATCGTGTTTACCGTTATTGATACGACCTATTTGTTTAGGTCAAGACTAGCATTGTTCTTTGCACACGTTTACTTGTCGAAGTACTTTACTACTCGTGCACTCAAGGTGAGATCATAGTCCCACTTTTACTCTTTTTGAACTTACATTTGGGATGAGAAAACATAAACATTTCTTTACTAAGTGAACACAAGTACAGGAAAACAAACATTCTACATACGAGTTTAGAACAAAATCCTCAATTCGATTATCATTAGTTACACTTGCCGAGTGTAAGCGAGAACTTATGTTGTATGGATCCATATGGGTTTGACAAACCCTCATTCAAACGGTTCGCTACCGTTTACGAATGAAATATATTTTCGAGAAACAGTGTATGTTCTAGCACTAAGTGATGGGGTTCAATGGAAGGAAATGTTAAGCATTGATAATTGGGTGCTCGTGAAACAAACTTTTGGAATGTATTACTATTATTTCATTGAGGCAAATCTTGTGGTTCACTTGTACTTACTTACTTAAACCTATGATTTCACCAACGTTTTCGTTGACAGATTTCTATGTTTTTCTCAGGTCCTTGAACGATACATGATACATGCTTCCGCTCATTATTTTGATACTTGCATTGGATGTCGAGTATATATGCATACATGGAGCGTCTTTTGGCTACTTTTAAATTGTGTCGCATCAGTTTCATTTGTACTTAAAACTTTGTATCGTAACTTGTGGTGGAACTATTCTTGTAAACTTTGAACAATCTTTACATTTGAAATGAATGCGACATATCTTTTGGTCAAACGTTGTTTTAAAGACTTATGACCACGTAACGGGACCTAAGTAGACGGCGCCGTCAAACATGATTTGGTCGGGTCGCTACATTAAGCATGTTTTTCTCAGGTACTTGAGGTTAGCTTCCGCTGTGTACTAGTCGTGCTGTAGACACCCGCTGCTTAGAGTTGTCATCGCATGAACTACTTTACCTTGCATTCAAACTTTAGTACTTTTGAACTATGACTTGTAACGACCATTGTGGTCACATACACTTATTATTTGCTTCTACTTAGTGAAGCGTGCTTTTGGATTGTAAAACATTCGATGTTAGTTTAGACATCACTTTATTTATGAATGCAAACTCTTTTTGAAATCGCATATAGTACTTAACCTTGTAATGATCATGTTGTTGATGATTCGTACACGATGGTTTTGTACGGGCATCACATTACTCTAGCGTTTTGGGCAGTTTAGACTCTTCAGCTACTCCACCTACCACCATTGCCGATCCACCGATCCCGATACGCACGAGTGACCCCGGCGCTTCATCTTCCGGGACTAGCAGCCAGCCGCCTGCACCAGTGGCTACTATTGACGGACACGCGGACCCTACGGAGATTCCAGCTCTGTCTGCTCCCAGATCCTCAGAGTCACAGCCCCGCATCGGTGGTGTTGTGATCCCCGCGGAGTTCGGGGAAGGGCCATTCCGGAACCATATGCGCATGCCGTGCCGACGCGCTCCAGATGGACGTTTAGTACCGATTCCGCCATTCAGATACAGACAGATGATGGCCGCTCATGGACGACCAGTTCAGCCACCCGTGTCACCACCACATGATTCTGATGATCCTTCATCCGATGACTCCTCTACAGATGACTCCAGTGACTCCGACGAAGAGAACCTTGATGACGTACCTATACAGGCACCCTCCACCCCACCGAAGAAGCGGTACCGTCCTGATGGCACCGTCATTCTAGGGGTGAATGGAGGTCGTGCTTTCACTGACGCTTTTGGTCAGCGTCGTATGGTTACTGCCCGTAAGTGGCTTGTGCCGTACCCTGCCGACCCACTCATACGTAAGGCACCTCGTTACGTGCTGACTATTTCTGGAGCCGGGACATCTGCACCCCGTTTCGTGCGGTCTGCACCACCCGCACCACCGGCACCACTTGCACCACTCACGCCACCAGCACCACCAGCACCGCCTGCCCCACCATCTCCCACAGTCGAGGAATTGACAAGGGAGGTGGAGATCCTCCGAGCTCGGGTAGCTGAGCTTGAGGAACAGATGTCTCAGGTTATGGACATCCTTCACCCACCTTCACCGTAGGACCTTTTGTATTAGATTTCATGATGTAATCTAGTTGTAGTTTCTTATTTCACTTATGTATTGTACGAATCTATCATGATGTATGAAACTTATTATTAATGAATGGAAACTTTGTGATGTTACTTTTTGCACAAGTGTTCTATTTACGTTACTGTATGGTATTTTGCGGTACTTGTATCAACTTGCGTTACTTAATTAACATGTGTTGTGCTGATTACATGTTGGTTGTTATATACTATATTATTATATATTGAATGCTGGATTTTGACTTGAGTCAAAATGTTTGTATAGAACACCATGGCTAACGGTCGATCCACACCTACTGCTGCTCAAATTGAAGAGATGATCCAAGAACGTGTAGCCGCAGCCCTAGCAGAAAGAAATCTCCAAGCTCCACCTCCACCACCACCGGTTATCCCACCCGTTCAAAATGGGTGTACTTACAAGGAATTCCAGAGCTGTAAACCACATAACTTCAGCGGCACTGAGGGACCAGTTGGTCTCACCAGATGGTTCGAGAAACTTGAATCAGTATTCCGAGTTAGTAACTGTTCGGAGGACAATAAAACCAAATTTGCTTCTTGCACGCTATCTGACGGCGCGCTAACGCGGTGGAACACGTTAGCTCAAGCGAAAGGTATCGATGAGGCGTATGCTATGCCATGGGAGGAATTCAAAGCGGCTATGATTGATGAGTATTGTCCGAGAACCGAAATACAAAAGATGGAGATGGAATTCATGCAGTTAAAGGCCGTTGGGAACGACCTTGATGGTTACAACAGGAGATTTTTGGAGTTAGCCCTGATGTGTCTGACAATGGTCACCCCAGAATTCAAGCGAATGGAAAGATACTTCTGGGGACTCCCTAAGAGCATTAAGGGAAACGTCACTTCATCCAAACCCCCAAATGTTCCCGAAGCGATGCGCATGGCGCATACTTTGATGAATCAGATAACCATTGATGAACCGGAGAAAACTAAATCTGAAGCAGGTACTAGTGAGAAGCGCAAATGGGATAACCACAACAACAACAACAACACGGGAAGAAACTATGAACAGAACCCGGCGAAACGACATGAGGGTTTTAGAGGAAACAACAACGGTGGAAACCCCAACCCCAACAACAACACCAACTCCAACCTAAACTACAAGGGAACCCTACCTCAATGCAAGAGGTGTTACAAACACCACACTGGGTATTGCAATGTTATCTGCGAGAAGTGCCAACGGTCTGGGCATGTTGGAAAAGACTGCAAGGTCACCACTTTAAATGGGAAGCCGAACACCAACGGGCCGAAGAAGTGTTACGAATGCGGGCAGACGGGCCATTTCAGAAATGCGTGCCCACATAAGCGAAAAGACGGCGGACCACCCCGCGCTAGAGCTTTCAATGTTAATGCAAGGGACGCACGCGAAAACCCTGACTTGGTGACAGGTATATTCAAAATCAACAATCTTTTAGCTTCTGTCTTGTTTGATACTGGTGCGGATAGAAGTTATGTATGTAGACATTTTTGCAATAAGATTAATTGGTCATTAGTCCCGTTAAAAGAGAGTATGCTTGTCGAGGTCGCCAATGGAAAACTTGAAAAGGTTGACCATATTAGTCGTGGAGCTATTATCAACATAGCTGGTTCAGATTTCGAAATTGACTTGATACCTATCAAACTGGGAAGTTTTGACGTGATCGTCGGTATGGATTGGTTGAGCAAGATAAAGGCCGATATTATCTGTGGAGATAAAGCACTTCACATACCACAAGGAGATGGCGAACCACTGGTTATCTATGGAGAGAGATGTACCTCGAAGTTGAACCTCATTAGTTGCGTGAAAGCGCAAAAGATTATGAAGAAGGGACGTCTTGCTGTCCTAGCGCATGTGAAAACAGTAGAAACTGAGGTGAAGAGCGTGAACGACGTTCGAATTGTGAACGAATTTTCCGATGTCTTCCCAGAGGAATTGCCCGGATTACCACCGCCGAGAGCCGTAGAGTTTCAGATCGACTTAGTGCCAGGAGCTGCACCTATAGCTCGCGCACCTTATAGACTCGCACCTTCCGAGATGCAAGAATTACAGAGCCAACTACAAGAACTACTTGATCGAGGATTTATCCAACCAAGTTTCTCGCCTTGGGGCGCACCTATGCTGTTCGTGAAGAAGAAGGATGGATCCTTCCGTATGTGTATCGACTATCGTGAACTCAACAAATTGACAATCAAGAATCGGTATCCTCTTCCACGAATTGACGATCTTTTTGATCAACTACAAGGATCGAGCGTTTACTCAAAGATCAATTTGCGATCCGGATATCACCAGCTAAGGGTGAAGGAAAGTGACGTGATGAAAACTGCATTCAGGACCCGTTATGGTCATTATGAGTTTCTCGTGATGCCATTCGGTTTGACAAATGCACCTGCCGTGTTCATGGACCTCATGAATCGTGTCTGCAAGCCGTACTTGGATAAATTTGTTATCGTCTTCATAGATGATATCCTCATCTACTCTAAGAGCGAAGAAGAACATGAGCAACACCTCCGACTAGTGCTTGAGCTCTTGAGACAAGAGCAACTTTACGCCAAATTCTCCAAGTGTGAATTTTGGTTGAAGGAAGTTCAGTTTCTGGGTCATGTTGTGAGCGACCAGGGTATCAAAGTTGATCCCGCCAAGATTGAAGCCATCAGCAAGTGGGAGACCCCCACTACTCCAACGCATATTCGCCAATTCCTGGGTCTCGCCGGTTACTACCGAAGGTTCATTGAAGGATTTTCTCTGATTGCGCGTCCTTTGACCGCGCTGACTCACAAGGGCAAGAAGTTCATTTGGGAACCCGCACACGAATCAGCATTTCAAACTTTGAAGAAGAAGTTAACCACCGCACCTATCCTATGTAGCGACCCGACAAAATCGCCATTGACGGCGCCGTCTACTTTGGTCCCGTTACGTGGTCATAAGTCCTTAAGATGACGTTTGACCAAAAATATGTCGCATTCATTTCGAATGTAAAGGACGTTTCAAGTTTACAAAAGTAGTTCAACGACTAGTTACATTACAATGTTTAACGTACAATTGAAACCTATGCGACACAATTTAAAAGCAAGTCAAGGGCTCTAAATATGCATGTATACTCGACATCCAAGCAAGTATCAAAAAGAGTGCGGAAGCATGTATCATATAGCATTCAGGGACCTGAGAAAACATAGAGAATCTGTCAACGAAAACGTTGGTGAAATCATAGGTTTAGTAAATGAGTATGTAAGTAAAATAAGTTGAACCACAAGTTATAGTATAAGTCGATTTTCCGAATCGTTTGAAATTCCATAAGTATTGTTGTTTACCGAGCACCCAATTATCAAAGCTTAACCGTATCATTTACCTCAGCATAAAAGTGTTAGAACATACACCGTACCAGAATATATTTCATTCGCTTAACGGTAGCGAACCGTCCGAATGAGGGTTAGTCAAACCCGTATGGATCCACACAACATAGTCTCGCTTACACCATCTGATGTAATTAATGATAATTGAATTGAGGGTTTTCGTTCAAACTCGTCCGTATCCTTGTATTCGTATTCGTGTTTGATGTATAAAAGTATGAAAGGTATATATACATATGAAATGTATATAAGTATGTAACGTATATGTTTCTCAGCCCACGATTTAAAAATATAAAAGTTGTTGAAAAAGTGGGACTATGATCTCACCTCGAGTGCACGAGTATAAAAGTACTTCACAAAGTAAACGTGTGCATGAAAGTTGCTTAGCCTTGACCTAAACAAGTAAGTTGTATCAATTTACCGGTTACGACACAAGGTCGGGTGAAATGTGCTCAATTAGTCCTATGGCTCGTTACGACTCGAATAAATAGCATGTGAATCACGTTATCAAGTTTCATGCAAGAATCAAGTATAAAATAAGATTAGAACGATTGCATAAGTGTTTTGTTAAGTTTGACTAAAAGTCAAACTTGGTCAAAGTCAACGAAAAAGTCAATGGGGTCGGGTCGGGTCCTGAACTATTTTCATGAGCTTAGAAGTCATATATGAGCATGTTGTCCAAGTTTCATGTTGATCGGGGGTGTGTAGCATAGCAAACATTATTCAAAAATCAACAAAATTGGACAGACCACTTTGGCGCGCCGCGCGGGTATATGGCGCGCCGCGCCATTACCTGTGCAGAGAAATCTGGCAGTTTTTAAGTTTTATGCACGAACCTAACTTCAAACAATCACCATTTATGACCCGCAAACAACCAAAACATGTATCTTATATCATCGGAAAGGTATTTTGACAAGGAACACAACTAACTACTTTTCATCAAGCAAAAACATCATTTACAATAACCAATTTCTCACCAAGTGGTCATTCAAGGTCCATTTTCAAAGTTTCAAGTTCTTGAAATGCATTACATGATTCGGGAATCCAATCCACACATATGATATGCCGTTTCGAAGGTAATTACTCATGCAATACAACTAAACACTTGCTAACAACATTTCATGGCATCCAAAGTATCAAAAGTTCATTTCAAGTTCATCAAACCCTAATCAAAATTCACAAAAATCACAATTCATGTATTTGAAGTTTTCTTAATCAACCTACGCATCAAAACGAAGCTAGTGATACTAGTAACACAATTAAAACATGAACTTCAACAATTTAACAACATTTAATCTTCCAAAATCAAAGATTAAGCAAACCCATTTTCAAGTGTTCAAACTAGTTACTCAAATCAACAAATCGAATAAACAAAACATATATTCATGTTATACACGAGCCATAGACACTAATTAACACTTTTATAATTCAAAAACATCAAGAACACAAAATCTAGTGATTTTAGAAAGTTACCCAAATGAGATGAAATTGGTATCAAGTCGAAGAGGATGAAGAGAGGATTCCAAATATGTAATTTGTTTTGATGTTAGCCTCCAAATCCGAAATTAGATGATGAATCTTGTTTGAGTTCTTGAGAGGAAAAATGGAAGTATGAAAAAAGAGAAAGAGAGAAAATGAGAGGAGGAGGTTGAAGGTTTGACTAGTTGACCTAGTCAAATCTTTGGCCTCTTTGCAAGTTTAGTCCCTCTAGTTCGGGTGCGGGTGCGTGAATTAACCAAACGAATTATTTTGAATTACACGAGAGTACGAGAGATGTTATAATCCAATAACGAAAATATTTTAAGAATGTTAGCTAATGGAGGATACGAATCGAGATACTGAGGATATTATTAAAATAAAAAGACGGGCGTTAAAATAATTTAATGGAAAAAAAGCGGGATGTTACATTACCCACACCTTAAAAGAAATTTCGTCCCGAAATTTAGTTGGAAGCAATAGTCGTGGTTTCTTACTCGAGACCTAGTGTTGTCAATGTTGTGAATAAGTGAAGATACGTCCTTGGGCATTCCCACAAATTTTGACAGTCGAGATCTCAGTTTGTATTAAGACTTGGTTTTACGATCCACAATTTCAACCAGTTTCCCATGAAGGGGAGTTTGCCATCAATAGTAAGTTTATCTAGGAGAGTAGCACGTTTCTGTTCCATAGGACACGTCTCTAAGTTTGTTGCATGGAACGTAGGGTAAACGGAAACTTAATTGAGTCGAAAGTTCTAAACGGTAGGAGCGGTTCCAATACGCCCCGAGGTTTCAAAAGGATTAATATATCACGATTTTAACTTTCCCTGATTCCCGAAACGGATTACACCTTCCCAAGGTGCGAGTTCTCAATATTACACAGTTACTGGCTTAGGATTCGAGAGGTTTACGTCGAATATCGGTATAGCCCTTTTGGCGACTACGAGTCGTCTTAAGTCCTTCTCGGACTTGTACGATCTCAACTTTTATTTCTTGAATGAGTTTGGATCCGGTGATTTGCTTGCCACATGCTTTGGTCCAACGAATAGGGGTATGACATTTGCGGTCATATAGGGTTTCGAAAGTGCGGCGTTAATACACGAATGGTAACTGCTGTGTGAGGGGAGACAACTAAAGGCAACAATACATGTTTGTAACATGTCTTTCCAGGATGTGAAACGTACGTTTGTTTGGTCCGTTGGTTGTGGATGATACATGGTACTCATGTTTAAACGTGTCTCTAAGGCTTCTTGTAACACTAGAAGTGAAACGAGTATTGTGATCCGAGATAATCGACAATGGTACACCGTGTTGGAATAGAATTAAGATATGTTTGAACAAGCTAGTTAGGGTTTGAAAACGTTCGTTGGAACAAGTTCCTTACCGGCTACAGAGAACATTTTCCAGGGCTATTCACCCTCGTGGTGAATACTAGTAATACATGATGAGTCTCTCTCTCCATTGAGAAAGTATATAAAAGGTTTCCTTATACAAAAGTACAAGCGAAAGGACAGGAGTGGAATGAGAACTTAGAATAGGATGAGCTCACATCCTGAGGTAGCCATATCGCGCATCTAGTGGTCAATTGTTGAGACCTGGTGGGAAAACGAGATAGAACACGTAGTTGTATAGTTCGGGGTTGAGTAGTAGTGAAAGGATCCGAAACTAATCATCCGGACGATGTCCATATTGATTACAAACGAATTACAACAGTTGATAACATCGCGAGGTACTTGACCTCTATATGATACATTTTACAAACGTTGCATTTATTCTTAAAAGGCAATCTATCTTTACATAAAAAAATTAATAAACTCGTCAAACATTTCTCGATATCCAAATGACCTAAACTGTCATTTACTTAATAAATGTCTTTAATGATCTTCAATGACTTGAATGCAACGTTCTTGTATCATGGCTTAAATGGTCCCAACTAGTATCCTTAATATGAGCTAACGCACAGCGGAAGTCTTAATTCATACCTGAGAATAACATGCTTTAAAACGTCAACATAAAGTTGGTGAGATATATAGGTTTGATGCTAGCAGCGATATAACGATGGACCACAAGATTTCATATATAAACATTTTAATAAAAATATTCTAAGTGGTTGAGCACTCGGTAACCATACTTAACAATTAATCACGTCGCATATTCCCTTTAATATGAAATCTTACTACACTGTACCAAGTGTAGTCACGAAACGAAGTACTGTGCAACCGTTGAATACTGGTCGTCCAGTCCGGTTGGGGTTGTCAGGCCCGATAGATCTATCAACAGGATTCGCGTTTACAATACCGCTGTAAATATTAGTTACCAAGCTACAGGGAAGTATGCCAGTAGTACAACTCAACGTAGAATATATTTTTCAGTTACTTGTGTCCATAATGTAAAACATAAAATACATGTATTCTCATCCCGAAATATTTAGAGTTTAAAAGTGGGACTATATACTCACTTTCGTCTTGAAGATATATATATAATTTGACTTGGTCTCCGGTTGATATCACGAACCTATCCATATATAATATATCAATATCTTTTCTTTTTTAAACAAACGTCACATATATATACTTGTTATACTTTTAATACTTTGAATAATTCCTTAGTCCGTAGTTAGCAGTTCGTTGTTAGTAATTCAATTTTAATGGTTCATATTTAGATGTTTAATAAACCCCCAATGAAATAAATAAAACCCTCATCGTATATGTATTGGTCGAGATTAATCTTGACCCACGGTACCGGTGTTGTCAAATGACGTGTTGCGTACATAAAGTACCGGTGTTGTCAAATGACGTGTTGCGTACAATCATGGGATCTTATGATTAATCTTCTCGTATTGTTTACGGGTGATCCTGAACCATATAAAATTGAATTATGAGTACATATATATAAAATATCATGTTATTTTAGAAAGATGTGATTTTATTTAATTTTTCCCAATTAATCCCGAAGTTAAACAAGTCTTGGATAACCAATTTTGTTTCGGTCATAGTTTCTTCGTTACAAATCCGTTTTCATTGATTCAACTTGCCATCTCCTTGGATCGAGTCCCTCTTTAAGACTATGAACTGAAAATACCTTGGTTTGTATTCAAAATCACACGGCATAGGTGAAACTTTAGTGAAACTTATGAAGTTAAACATTTTCCTTTATTTAAACAACCTTAAATGATTATTTTTCTAAAAATACTTATACTTTGAATTAAATCATGAAATTTTTATGTGTTATCATATTCATAGTAAAAATCATTTTTTCAGAACATAAACCTCCAACTCAAAGTTTAAGATAGTTTTTAATTATCCAACCCAAAACAGTCCCCGGTGGCACTCCGACGTCGTAAAAACAGTTTTTAAGATATTCTTTGAAAAACCAAATTATACCTTGTTAAATTAGCATATATTTAAGTTATATTACAGGTCTTGAATTATTTTAAAAGTTAAGTTAGAAGGATCTATTTAGTTTGCAAACAAGTTTGAAAACATTCAAACTATGTTCTTGTTGTTAAACTTTTATACCACAAAATAAGATAGCTATATATATATGAATCGAATAAGGTTATGAACATAGATACTACCTCAAGTTCCTTGGACAAGGTTGCTGTAAAAGAGGAGTAAGAAGCTAGAATCAAAAGGGTGATGGAAGTGGATGAAAGATTGGAAGTAAGTTTGTGTTCTTGGAAGGATTTCTTGAAGTGTTTTTGTATGGTTTTCTTATGGTGTTTAAGTAAGGTTTTTGAAGCTAGATCTTCATGGAACTTTGCTGAATGTTTATGGAGTTTAATGTTCTTGAGAGTGTGGGTGTTTTTAGCTAGAGAATGGAAGTAAAAATGAAACAAAATGAGGATACATATATACTCCTAAAAAAATGTTTATGTAGTAGACATGGACAAATTTTTAGTTTGTATTTTTGTAATTAGTCTTACAATCATTCAAAAGTAATTACCTTATACATAAGGCATGAACAAGGGCTGGTTAGGTGGTGATTTGATGTGTATATACCAATAGTAAATACGTATAGAAGCTAGGTATGATACGAGTACAAATACTCTAGATATACGTATAGAAATTTTGTGAAAAATGGAATGAGGATTCAAATATAGCTATCTTTTGTGAATACACTTATATGATTTTATGTATTTAAGTCTTTAAAAGTGATTAAATACATTACTTATACGATATATGTATAAACATTATAAGTCTTAAGTATTTATGTCAAATAACGTTACGTATAGTTATCGTTTTGAAAACTTAAGTTAGTAGTTTCAAAATATACTTATAACTTATTGTTATTAATACAAAATGAGATATTAAAACATTCATTAATCATGTTAAATATGTATATATACATATATATACACAAACGTATAATTATCATATATTGTATAGTTCGTGATATCATCGGTCAAACTAGACGGTCAAACGTTGTGTAAAACTCTTTTCGGAAACATAAATCTCAACAATTTGGATTGCTTATCATGTTGGTAAGGTTTAATTTATGTAAATATTAATCTTATAAGTATAGAATGATCGAAAAAGTGCGGGTCAACTTTAGGGTTTTTGCTTATCGTGTCGGAACCATATAGAGATTAGAGTTTAAATTTGGTCGAAAATTTCCGGGTCGTTACAGTACCCATCCGTTAAAGAAATTTCGTCCTCGAAATTTGGTAGAGGTTGTCATAAACAACAATAGGAATGTTTTCATGACGAATATGAGGTAATAATGAAATTTTATCATTATTGAAAGATTTAGATAAAACGATTTGGTTATGTGAGACGCACGAGCGAAGCTATCACAAAAGAGTGAAATGAGTAAATATAGAATTGTTGTAACCGATGACGTGATTATGATCGATTTCCGGGATTTAAGGGTTTTAAAGAAAATCTTATGTAATAAGATTTAGTTTTGCGGCGATCGGGATCTTCTTTGATTTAACGCGGCAATCTGTTTTGATTTCTTTGTCGAATATTTCACTATAAATTTACCTCCTTCCCTTTCTTTCTTCCCACATCTTCTATTCTTTCTCTTTAGTTCCTACTTTAAGACATTCGCTAATATGCTCCATCCCATTCTAACCCTTGTTATATTTCTAACTTTCATATCTTTCATTCTTCTTTTTCATCTATCACCAGAAGAATCTATTCTCTTTTATCCTTTCCTTGGAATTATAATGTTTTTAATTCTCCCGTGCCTTTACGTTGCAATACGTATTGATATGCACGGTTTGTAGTTTCGGGGTTGTTGTTAGGTTTTATACCTTCCCTTATATTTCGATGTTCCTACTCCCGTCCCTTAAAATCATTGTCATCCATAGTTAATGCTCTCTCTTATTTGCTGTGGTTTATGTTCCTATTTCTATTCTGAAGTTTTGTCCCTTCATTTCTTCTTCCCGTCCTCGAGCCAAGCGAACAATGGTCCGAAATTCGTAGGTAGGAAATTTGGAATGAACCTTGCTATTGGTTTTAGAATGAAATTGTAATGGCACGATCTTGATTCGTTAAATTACTCGAATATTCCGAAAAAAAAATAGAACTATCAAGGTGATACGTTCTAATATGTTTGAAGACTTGATAGAATATAAGAGCCGTGTAACATGGCACATGATGACGGTACTGTGAATCATCACATTCCATTAGAAACTTAACATGACTTACTGTAATATAATGAAGTTGATCAAGTTTCATTATATTATACTAATTCATGTATCAGTTCCCAACACTACTTCAAAACATTCATATTTTTAAACTTAGAGATTTCAGAATTTAGAAACTAACACAGTTTCTTTTATATTGTAGCGCAGATGTTACGGAGAGTTAAATGATCGCAGATAGGAATAGTTGTAAAAATATCTCCAGAAATATGAAAAATATGTATAACGAATGAAGATATCTTATAATATCTAAGATAAAATGATGGTGAAGAATATCATCTTGAAAAGTTTAGAATAAGGAGCAGTGTTCTTACTAACGGTTTCAGCAGGCACTGGATCATTTGGATCCTTTGAAGGCAGGTTCTGTTTTCATGATTTGTTCACGGCCTCCTTCATACTTTGCTCAATCCGTTTTCCAGTTCCAAACCTTCTCTTTTTCTCAGCTTTACCACCATACCATTCTTTATCATCAATCTTTTGATTGTTAAAGTCGTTTACAGTTTTTGCTGCTTCATCAGCATTTCAAGAGCTACTTCATAGTTCAGGGTGTTTTCAGAAATCATGAAAGGATTTGAATGCGAATTGTAATCGTCAAGTTACGAATGAGGTTTAAGATAAAATCAAGTGGCAAACTTGAAGAATTGTTTAGTTTCATATGTTACAATCAACATTTTAATTCATTTTAATTGTCCAATGTTTTCTTCTTTATGCCACTTGTTGGATTCTGGTAGGTCAAAATCCAAATATGAAATTTGATTGAAAATGGTTATTCTGGGGTGAGCGGATACGAATATCGGTGGTTGTAAGTAAGATAATAGATAACCGTTGAATCAGATTCAAGAATGTACAATATAACTTATTAATGTGAATTCTAAATATTCCTCGGGTACTACCCACCCGTTAAAATATTTTCATCATTAATAGTTTGTACGAAGGAATTTTTAATTACTATCTTTATGAAAATATACTTGCATATATATTTTCTTCAGAGATAATCATAGATTTAATGAGTCAATAAGATATTAAACTCATTTGATTTATCGTTAATTCTAGATTACATAATCTCTAAGACTTTAGAAATTACATAATCGTCATACGATACGTAAAGCGAAGATAATCGATGTAGAACGATATATAGAACGAAGATCATACTCGAAGTACAGATATTGAGTCGTGTGATGTTGATATTCGAGATACAGATTGTGATGTTGAGATTGTGATTGGGGTGATAAAGGTACTGTCGGCGTTGACGATGGTAGTACGGATTATGCTGCTGGTGCTGCTGTTGGTGTTTGTAACCTTCGCACCATATTCTCCAAAACCACTACCCGAGCACGGAGTTCGTTGACTTCTTCTATTATACCGGGATGATTGACGGTTGGAACGAGCGAATGAACAAGATTTGAAATATGGGATAGTATGTAATCATGACGAGATACTCTAGAAATGAGCGAGAAAATGGTGTTTCGAATGGGTTCGCCGGTAAGTGCTTCAGGTTCATCGTTATGAGGGCAATTTGGTGGATGAAATGGATCACCTTCTTCTTGCCTCCAGAAATTTAGTATATTACGAACCCATCCCCAGTTCATCCAGAATAGATGATGGGAAATTGGTTGATCCATTCCGGTGACGCTGTTCTCGGAGCTCGAATGGAAATCCATGTCGGCGTAGCTATCGAAGTCGGAGGAATTCGAACTGGATGAAGAATTCATCTTGTATAGTTGGAGAAATGAATTTTTTTGGTTTGGAATAGATTATAGGAGTTGGGTTTGGTACTCTTCAATACATAATTTTCATATGTATATATATTACCGAAATCCCGTGAATTACGGAGAATCTTTGAAATTCGTCGGGCAATGTTTATAGTAATAGATACGCTAGGATATGAATTTTGTCTATACACTATCGATGCACTAGATGCAGTAAGACGTGTCTAGACTAAAGAATGATAAGCAGGCAACTCCCTAAGGATGATAAGCAGATGGTTTCCGACTAGAAATGATAAGCAAAACTTTTTAGCAGGTAGATACGGTCAAAGTCCAGACTCACTAATGTATCCTAACAACTACCAGTTAGACACACTAATGCAAGGCCTGGTTCGCTAAGACCAACGCTCTGATACCAACTGAAAGGATCCGAAACTAATCATCCGGACGATGTCCATATTGATTACAAACGAATTACAACAGTTGATAACATCGCGAGGTACTTGACCTCTATATGATACATTTTACAAACGTTGCATTTATTCTTAAAAGGCAATCTATCTTTACATAAAAAAAATTAATAAACTCGTCAAACATTTCTCGATATCCAAATGACCTAAACTGTCATTTACTTAATAAATGTCTTTAATGATCTTCAATGACTTGAATGCAACGTTCTTGTATCATGGCTTAAATGGTCCCAACTAGTATCCTTAATATGAGCTAACGCACAGCGGAAGTCTTAATTCATACCTGAGAATAACATGCTTTAAAACGTCAACATAAAGTTGGTGAGATATATAGGTTTGATGCTAGCAGCGATATAACGATGGACCACAAGATTTCATATATAAACATTTTAATAAAAATATTCTAAGTGGTTGAGCACTCGGTAACCATACTTAACAATTAATCACGTCGCATATTCCCTTTAATATGAAATCTTACTACACTGTACCAAGTGTAGTCACGAAACGAAGTACTGTGCAACCGTTGAATACTGGTCGTCCAGTCCGGTTGGGGTTGTCAGGCCCGATAGATCTATCAACAGGATTCGCGTTTACAATACCGCTGTAAATATTAGTTACCAAGCTACAGGGAAGTATGCCAGTAGTACAACTCAACGTAGAATATATTTTTCAGTTACTTGTGTCCATAATGTAAAACATAAAATACATGTATTCTCATCCCGAAATATTTAGAGTTTAAAAGTGGGACTATATACTCACTTTCGTCTTGAAGATATATATATAATTTGACTTGGTCTCCGGTTGATATCACGAACCTATCCATATATAATATATCAATATCTTTTCTTTTTTAAACAAACGTCACATATATATACTTGTTATACTTTTAATACTTTGAATAATTCCTTAGTCCGTAGTTAGCAGTTCGTTGTTAGTAATTCAATTTTAATGGTTCATATTTAGATGTTTAATAAACCCCCAATGAAATAAATAAAACCCTCATCGTATATGTATTGGTCGAGATTAATCTTGACCCACGGTACCGGTGTTGTCAAATGACGTGTTGCGTACATAAAGTACCGGTGTTGTCAAATGACGTGTTGCGTACAATCATGGGATCTTATGATTAATCTTCTCGTATTGTTTACGGGTGATCCTGAACCATATAAAATTGAATTATGAGTACATATATATAAAATATCATGTTATTTTAGAAAGATGTGATTTTATTTAATTTTTCCCAATTAATCCCGAAGTTAAACAAGTCTTGGATAACCAATTTTGTTTCGGTCATAGTTTCTTCGTTACAAATCCGTTTTCGTTGATTCAACTTGCCATCTCCTTGGATCGAGTCCCTCTTTAAGACTATGAACTGAAAATACCTTGGTTTGTATTCAAAATCACACGGCATAGGTGAAACTTTAGTGAAACTTATGAAGTTAAACATTTTCCTTTATTTAAACAACCTTAAATGATTATTTTTCTAAAAATACTTATACTTTGAATTAAATCATGAAATTTTTATGTGTTATCATATTCATAGTAAAAATCATTTTTTCAGAACATAAACCTCCAACTCAAAGTTTAAGATAGTTTTTAATTATCCAACCCAAAACAGTCCCCGGTGGCACTCCGACGTCGTAAAAACAGTTTTTAAGATATTCTTTGAAAAACCAAATTATACCTTGTTAAATTAGCATATATTTAAGTTATATTACAGGTCTTGAATTATTTTAAAAGTTAAGTTAGAAGGATCTATTTAGTTTGCAAACAAGTTTGAAAACATTCAAACTATGTTCTTGTTGTTAAACTTTTATACCACAAAATAAGATAGCTATATATATATGAATCGAATAAGGTTATGAACATAGATACTACCTCAAGTTCCTTGGACAAGGTTGCTGTAAAAGAGGAGTAAGAAGCTAGAATCAAAAGGGTGATGGAAGTGGATGAAAGATTGGAAGTAAGTTTGTGTTCTTGGAAGGATTTCTTGAAGTGTTTTTGTATGGTTTTCTTATGGTGTTTAAGTAAGGTTTTTGAAGCTAGATCTTCATGGAACTTTGCTGAATGTTTATGGAGTTTAATGTTCTTGAGAGTGTGGGTGTTTTTAGCTAGAGAATGGAAGTAAAAATGAAACAAAATGAGGATACATATATACTCCTAAAAAAATGTTTATGTAGTAGACATGGACAAATTTTTAGTTTGTATTTTTGTAATTAGTCTTACAATCATTCAAAAGTAATTACCTTATACATAAGGCATGAACAAGGGCTGGTTAGGTGGTGATTTGATGTGTATATACCAATAGTAAATACGTATAGAAGCTAGGTATGATACGAGTACAAATACTCTAGATATACGTATAGAAATTTTGTGAAAAATGGAATGAGGATTCAAATATAGCTATCTTTTGTGAATACACTTATATGATTTTATGTATTTAAGTCTTTAAAAGTGATTAAATACATTACTTATACGATATATGTATAAACATTATAAGTCTTAAGTATTTATGTCAAATAACGTTACGTATAGTTATCGTTTTGAAAACTTAAGTTAGTAGTTTCAAAATATACTTATAACTTATTGTTATTAATACAAAATGAGATATTAAAACATTCATTAATCATGTTAAATATGTATATATACATATATATACACAAACGTATAATTATCATATATTGTATAGTTCGTGATATCATCGGTCAAACTAGACGGTCAAACGTTGTGTAAAACTCTTTTCGGAAACATAAATCTCAACAATTTGGATTGCTTATCATGTTGGTAAGGTTTAATTTATGTAAATATTAATCTTATAAGTATAGAATGATCGAAAAAGTGCGGGTCAACTTTAGGGTTTTTGCTTATCGTGTCGGAACCATATAGAGATTAGAGTTTAAATTTGGTCGGAAATTTCCGGGTCGTTACAAGTAGTTGTCCGTATCAGGAGCATGAGGACGATAAGTCAAAGAGAAAGGAAGTGTCCTTGGATTGTGTGTTATCTTGGGTCCCAGTAATATCAGACGGTCATAGTGAAATAACAGTGTTATGTAACGTGGTACGTGGTGATGAGAAGATTGATCGGATCCATAATTAAGTATTCCAATCGTTCGTGCAAAAATAACGAATTTCAGTTTCCTTGATTTCGAGTCGAGAGAGTATGCCTTTCGGGCGTTCGAGTAGAAATATTTCCATATTTGAATTTCATTGTGTTAAATGAATTTAGTTAGTAAGGTTGGGGTGAATAATCGCGTTAAAAGTTCAGACACTGAGAGGTTTAGTCCTTTCCAGGGGGAGTTAACGGGGTTAAAGGACGAGTAACACGAGAAAAAGTCGAAAATAAATCTGCGGTAATAATCGGCGAGATCTAAGATTTTACGAGTACAAGTCAGAGTCGTGAGGGTTTCCCGATTACGTGTGGCTTTGATTGCGAGATTTATTGTAATACCCTGACCACTAACAACTTGGTCTAGAAATTGGACTTTGTTTAACCAAAGTTCACATTTGGAGATTTTGGTATAGAGTTGCTCTTTCCTCAAGAGTTCAAGCGTAAGACAAAGATGTTGTTTGTTTTCTTCTTTGCTTGAATTGAATAGGTTAAAACATCACCTATGAATATGATGACAGATCTGTCTAGATAAGTTTACATATGCGACCCATCAGGCCCATGAATACGGAGGAAGCCTTTGTTAAACTGAACGACACTATAAGAAATTCATAACTATTGTAACGAATTTTGAAAACCGTTTTGGAGATAACCGGAATGGGGGTCGATTTTGGAATACACACGGAATTCTTGTGATTGATCAAGAGGTCATCGGTACGGGAAAGAGAATGTCAGTTCTTAACCGGAAATTATTTAGTTCACGATAATCTATACACATGTAAGGGATCATTTTCTTCTTAACGAATGGGTTTTGAGTTCCCTAGTTCTATAGGTGTCAAGTCAAAATTCAAATTCTCCACCCAAAAAGTTTAACGTAATAGTTTTCCGTCGGTCACTTGAATGGCATAGGTAGTGCCTAGGGGATATGGTGGTGTGCAAAGAGTACGAGTCAAGGCCTTGGTTATAAAACGTCTAACGGTACCCGAATTGAATAAACATGAAAATATGAGGGTTGTTGAGAAGAAACGTACCCGTGACTAGTTGTCATCTCGGGCTTCCTCGGTGTTAATGTTGAAAGCTCGGCCGTGTGTATTGGGGTTTGTCTTCTTCTCCGGACACGCATTCTTAAAATGACCCGGTTGGCCACATTCGAAACAAACGCCCGTCTGGTGTGCATTGGGCGCCTTTTGGGCGACGGGGGCGACACTCCTACAATCGTTGGCCGTATGACCACTTCCTTGGCACCGGTGGCAAGTTAACTTACCACATTCACCATAATGACGGTTGCGGCATTTGTTGCAAAATGGTTTGCTACATTCGCCATAATGATGTTTGTGGCACTTGTTGCAAGATGGTAGACTTCCGGCATAGCCTTTCTTGTCGTTGGAGGTGAAAGGCTTCTTGGCGGGGTTGTTGTTGTAGTTGCTCAATTCGGGGGCTTCCCATTTTCTTTTGTTGCCACCCGACTTATCCTCGGCTTTATATGCCGACACCTCAATTTCGTCCACCGTTTCGATCAATTGGCTGGCCATATTCAAAGCCTCTTGGTGGTTAGCGGGTTTGGATGACATTACTCCTTGTTTGATGCTCTTAGGAAGACCATCCATGTACAGCTCAACCCTTAGAGACTCGGTACTCACGAGATATGGGCACATCAAGGCTAGCTCAGAAAATCGTTGATTATAGGCCTTTAGGTCATTCCTGACCGCTTTTAAAGTTCTTAGCTCGTGTTCAAGCTTGCGGGTCTCTTCGCGCGGGAAGTATTCGGTGATCATCTTTCCTCTTAAGTCGACCCAAGAGAGAGCGTGGGCTTCGTGGATACCCACCGATTGTACATACGTATTCCATCAGGTGAGAGCGATACCGGCGAAGGTGTGAGTGGAAAATCTGACCTTCTCTTGGTCCCGACAACCGCTTATGCTAAAGACGGCTTCTGTTTGCTCAAACCATCGGGTGAGCACGACCGGTCCCCCGGTTCCATCAAAAGTGTGAGGTTTGCACCCCATGAAGTTCTTATAGGAGCACCCTTTGTTTGAATTACCGGCTCCATTGTTGTTGTTGTTGTGATTGTTGTTATTGTTATTGTTGTTGGAAGAGTGACCGGCCATGGCCGCATCCACGGCGGTGGCTATCATTCGTTGTAGAGCTTGTTCGGGAGTTTCGGGAGGAGCGCGTCGACGAGCCATTGTTCCTTCAAGACACAAGAATATCGTTGGTTAGTATTCTCAATAATACCAACCGTGATATGGAATGAGGATAAAGAGAAAATTTCCTTAACCCGCCTTAAATTCTTTATGTCATAATGTCGGAATGTCCATGTGAACCACCGTAATATAATCCCGGAAATTATATTACCCTGATTCACATGTGCATTTAACATTACTTCATAAAGTCAAGGTGGCGTGTCAATCAAATTTAACAACGTGATATCAAGATCGAATAAGAGTTAGATATGATAGGAGAGTTCGAGTATAATGCACAAATAGTCAAGTAGTTCCTACTTCAGTCTATATGCCGGTTGTAGTCTAGATTCACTAATGTACCCTATGACTCGGGGTCGACACCAATGAACTCTAAATCCCTACAACCAACGCTCTGATACCATCTGTAGCGACCCGACAAAATCGCCATTGACGGCGCCGTCTACTTAGGTCCCGTTACGTGGTCATAAGTCCTTAAGATGACGTTTGACCAAAAATATGTCGCATTCATTTCGAATGTAAAGGACGTTTCAAGTTTACAAAAGTAGTTCAACGACTAGTTACATTACAATGTTTAACGTACAATTGAAACCTATGCGACACAATTTAAAAGCAAGTCAAGGGCTCCAAATATGCATGTATACTCGACATCCAAGCAAGTATCAAAAAGAGTGCGGAAGCATGTATCATATAGCATTCAGGGACCTGAGAAAACATAGAGAATCTGTCAACGAAAACGTTGGTGAAATCATAGGTTTAGTAAATGAGTATGTAAGTAAAATAAGTTGAACCACAAGTTATAGTATAAGTCGATTTTCCGAATCGTTTGAAATTCCATAAGTATTGTTGTTTACCGAGCACCCAATTATCAAAGCTTAACCGTATCATTTACCTCAGCATAAAAGTGTTAGAACATACACCGTACCAGAATATATTTCATTCGCTTAACGGTAGCGAACCGTCCGAATGAGGGTTAGTCAAACCCGTATGGATCCACACAACATAGTCTCGCTTACACCATCTGATGTAATTAATGATAATTGAATTGAGGGTTTTCGTTCAAACTCGTCCGTATCCTTGTATTCGTATTCGTGTTCGATGTATAAAAGTATGAAAGGTATATATACATATGAAATGTATATAAGTATGTAACGTATATGTTTCTCAGCCCACGATTTAAAAATATAAAAGTTGTTGAAAAAGTGGGACTATGATCTCACCTCGAGTGCACGAGTATAAAAGTACTTCACAAAGTAAACGTGTGCTTGAAAGTTGCTTAGCCTTGACCTAAACAAGTAAGTTGTATCAATTTACCAGTTACGACACAAGGTCGGGTGAAATGTGCTCAATTAGTCCTATGGCTCGTTACGACTCGAATAAATAGCATGTGAATCACGTTATCAAGTTTCATGCAAGAATCAAGTATAAAATAAGATTAGAACGATTGCATAAGTGTTTTGTTAAGTTTGACTAAAAGTCAAACTTGGTCAAAGTCAACGAAAAAGTCAATGGGGTCGGGTCGGGTCCTGAACTATTTTCATGAGCTTAGAAGTCATATATGAGCATGTTGTCCAAGTTTCATGTTGATCGGGGGTGTGTAGCATAGCAAACATTATTCAAAAATCAACAAAATTGGACAGACCACTTTGGCGCGCCGCGCCATTACCTGTGCAGAGAAATCTGGCAGTTTTTAAGTTTTATGCACGAACCTAACTTCAAACAATCACCATTTATGACCCGCAAACAACCAAAACATGTATCTTATATCATCGGAAAGGTATTTTGACAAGGAACACAACTAACTACTTTTCATCAAGCGAAAACATCATTTACAATAACCGATTTCTCACCAAGTGGTCATTCAAGGTCCATTTTCAAAGTTTCAAGTTCTTGAAATGCATTACATGATTCGGGAATCCAATCCACACATATGATATGCCGTTTCGAAGGTAATTACTCATGCAATACAACTAAACACTTGCTAACAACATTTCATGGCATCCAAAGTATCAAAAGTTCATTTCAAGTTCATCAAACCCTAATCAAAATTCACAAAAATCACAATTCATGTATTTGAAGTTTTCTTAATCAACCTACGCATCAAAACGAAGCTAGTGATACTAGTAACACAATTAAAACATGAACTTTAACAATTTAACAACATTTAATCTTCCAAAATCAAAGATTAAGCAAACCCATTTTCAAGTGTTCAAACTAGTTACTCAAATTAACAAATCGAATAAACAAAACATATATTCATGTTATACACGAGCCATAGACACTAATTAACACTTTTATAATTCAAAAACATCAAGAACACAAAATCTAGTGATTTTAGAAAGTTACCCAAATGAGATGAAATTGGTATCAAGTCGAAGAGGATGAAGAGATGATTCCAAATATGTAATTTGTTTTGATGTTAGCCTCCAAATCCGAAATTAGATGATGAATCTTGTTTGAGTTCTTGAGAGGAAAAATGGAAGTATGAAAAGAGAGAAAGAGAGAAAATGAGAGGAGGAGGTTGAAGGTTTGACTAGTTGACCTAGTCAAATCTTTGGCCTCTTTGCAAGTTTAGTCCCTCTAGTTCGGGTGCGGGTGCGTGAATTAACCAAACGAATTATTTTGAATTACACGAGAGTACGAGAGATGTTATAATCCAATAACGAAAATATTTTAAGAATGTTAGCTAATGGAGGATACGAATCGAGATACTGAGGATATTATTAAAATAAAAAGACGGGCGTTAAAATAATTTAATGGAAAAAAAGCGGGATGTTACATCCTATCACTTCCTGAGGGCGGTGATGACTTTGTTGTTTATTGTGATGCATCGAAGAGTGGTTTTGGTTGTGTACTGATGCAACGATCAAAAGTTATTGCCTATGCCTCCCGCCAATTGAAGATTCACGAGCGGAACTACACTACTCATGATCTTGAACTTGGAGCCGTTGTCTTTGCGCTCAAATTGTGGAGACACTATTTGTATGGAACTAAGAGTATTATCTTCACCGATCACAAGAGTCTCCAACACATCTTTGATCAGAAGCAACTGAATATGAGACAGCGTCGATGGATCGAGACGCTCAATGACTACGATTGTAACTCCGTTATCACCCTGGCAAGGCCAATGTTGTAGCTGACGCTTTAAGCCGAAAGGAGAGGACGGCACCTCTTCGTGTTAGGGCTCTGAACATCACCATCCATTCGAACCTCAACAGCCAGATCAGAGTAGCCCAAGATGAGGCTCTCAAGGAGGAGAACATATCTCACGAACATTTGAACATACTTGTTTCTCGATTCGAGGTTAGGGAGTCTGGACTCCGATGTTATGCCGGAAGAATTTGGGTACCTCTTTATGGAGATCTACGAAACCTTATACTTGATGAAGCACACAAATCGAGATATTCGATTCATCCTGGAGAGGGCAAGATGTACCACGACCTTAAAGAACAGTATTGGTGGCCGAATCTTAAGAAAGACGTTGCGACCTATGTTGGTAAATGTTTAACCTGCTCGAAAGTTAAAGCCGAGCATCAGAGAACTTCTGGGTTACTTCAACAGCCGGAAATCCCACAATGGAAGTGGGAAAGGATCACGATGGATTTCATTACCAAGCTACCAAAGACGGTGGTCGGATACGATACCATTTGGGTTATTGTTGACCGCCTTACCAAATCTGCACACTTTCTAGCGATGAAGGAAACAGATACAATGGAGAGACTTGCTCAATTATACATCAAAGAGGTTGTATCTCGTCATGGTGTACCTTTATCGATCATCTCGGATCGCGATCCCCATTTTGCTTCTAGATTTTGGCGTTCTTTACAAGAAGCCATGGGAACTCGTCTCGATATGAGTACTGCGTATCATCCACAGACTGACGGATAAAGTGAACGCACGATTCAGACCTTGGAAGACATGTTGCGTGCATGTGTTATCGATTTCGGAAAGGCCTGGGAAAGGCATTTGCCACTAGCCGAAATCTCGTACAACAATAGTTATCACTCGAGCATTAATGCTGCACCTTTTGAAGCATTGTATGGCCGCAAGTGCCGATCTCCTATTTGTTGGGCCGAAGTAGGCGAAAAGCAAATCACCGGACCTGAGGTCGTCCACGAAACCACGGAGAAGATTGCTCAGATCCAAGCCAGACTTAAGGTGGCCCGTGATCGCCAAAAGAGTTATGCAGACTGTAAACGTAAGGACTTTGAATTCAATGTTGGTGATCGTGTAATGTTGAAGGTTGCACCTTGGAAAGGTGTGATCCGTTTTGGAAAACGTGGAAAGTTAAACCCACGATACATTGGTCCTTTTGAAATCTTAGAACGTGTTGGACCCGTTGCTTACCGTTTAGATCTACCAGCACAATTGAGCTTAGTTCGTCCTACCTTCCATGTGTCAAACTTGAAGAAGTGTCTTGCTGCACCTGAACTTATCATACCACTTGAAGAACTTACGATTGACGACAAACTTCACTTTGTGGAAGAACCTGTTGAAATTATGGATCGTGAGATCAAAACTTTGAAACACAACAAGATTCCGATTGTACGAGTACGATGGAATGCCAAACGAGGACCTGAGTTTACTTGGGAGCGAGAGGACCAAATGATGCGGAAGTATCCTCACCTTTTCCCGACTCCTCCATCACCTTCAGCTTAAAATTTCGGGACGAAATTTTATTTAATAGGTGGGTAATGAAACGACCCTGGATTTTTCAACATTTATTTATTAATAATTATTATTATTAATACGTGTGATTAAACAAATGTATGTTATTACATTTAAATGTTGCCATGATTGCCCGAACTTGACTTTAATTGCCCGAAACGTCTTTGTGACACCCGGAACTTTCACGAATAATATTTTTAGATATTATTTGCATTCATGATTAAGTTTATTAATCATTTTAATTAACTAAAGTTGTTAGTTAGTTACGTGGGCTTTTAATTGGATTAACTTGTTAATTACATACCTACTTGGGCTTTTATTTGAACTTGGGGCCTTTATTAGTATTAGTGGACTTTAGAAACCCACCCTACACTTTAATGGACTTATTTAGCCCATTCATTCATGTAAGTATCCATTTAGTTATAACTAGTTAGTTTAAGAAGACTTGGAATCTAGTTGGCACATAATCCCCATGAAATCAACTCTAATATCCATCTTTTTTAAGCTTTACATTCTAGTGACCTTTGAACCTTACCCTCCCCCCCATTTTTCTGCTGGAAAAACCGTAGCCCAAGGCTCCCATATGGAGTGTTTTGTTTTCATTTTTTTCATCACTTCATCACTTGATTTTCTCTCATTTTCAAAACACACACTTATCTCTCATTTTCTCTCAACCATTCTCTCTCACTTTTCTCTCTTTCTTGTAAGTGTTTGAACAACTTTTCTTCTTTTCTTTTGTTAGTAAAACCGAATTCAAACACCCCTTTAATCATCATCATCTTTTGTTACTTGTTCTTGGTTATTGTTTAACTACTTGTCTTTGTTAGTTGTTGTTACTTTGTTACTTGTTCTTGTTATTACTTACTTACATGTTTAAGAATCAAACTCTTTAGTTTGATTCTCCATAATATCTTGTATTTTTCAAGAACACAAGAACATAAACTTACTAGTTTATGATTCTACATTTAATGCTTCCAAAGATTTAGAGTTCATGTGTTGCAAATCATACTTGTAAGTCATGTTAGTAAACTTTAAAGTTTACTTTCTTAAAGATCAAACTTTGGTTTGAATCTTTAAAGTATGAACAAACCATGAACTAATTACTTCTTTACTTAGTTTATTTCTTCATATTATGCACTTTAATTTCATGTTTGTTAGTTAAATGGTCAAGTACTACAAGTTAGTCTTGATCTCATTAATCTTGAACTAAAAGTTAACTTGAAAGTTCAAGAACACATAAATAAGTTTTCTTTAAATATAACTTTGTATACTTATGCTTGATCTAGACTTTTGGGTCTTGGATCTTCAAGATCTAACTAAGAACTATGTTCTACATCTTAAGATCTTAATTAGTAAATTTACTTCAAGTTTGTAACTTATTATTAGTCTTAAAGTTCATGTATGTATTAGATCTAAGACTTTGATGTAACTTTGGTTCATCAAAACACTTGCAACACTTAAGTGAGTTGTGCTTCATGTCTTAGACTTACACTTGGGTTATGATGGTCAAACCATGGTAAAGATGATGTAAACACATCAAAGAGTTGTACACTTGAAGCTATATGCATCAAGGATGAGAATCATGATGAACATCAAGCACCAAGACCACCGGAACTCACTTTTAACTTCCTGTTTTCTGTTTACAGCCCTCTGTCCTACTGTTTCTGTAACAGAAAAGTAGACCTGAGCTACTGAGACCTTTATTTTCAAATATATCTTTTTGAGTAGATAATTTTTCATATAAGACTCGTCTTAATCCGAGTTACGGTTTAGGATTTATGGCCCTCCGATCGTCACTATGTCCTTTTAACGTTGTGCAGAAATTTCTGACCTACTCGCACTTAGACCGTCGTCACGGTCAAACAAAGACGAGTTTGATTCTGTAAATTTTACCACACTTAAAGGACTCATATACGGAGCCATGGCCACTGGTCTCACCTTAATTCAGTAAGGGTAGAGGCCGTGGTGACTGACTGAAGTCAGCCTTTGTTTTAAACTACTTTCATAAACAAAATTTACTTTATGCCTTATGTGTGATGATGAATGATGATGACCCTTAAGACCTTATTTACATACTTTTAAACCTATTAAGATGATTTACTGACTTAGTACTATTTGACTTAGGTTGAGGACTTTCGGACCGATTACTTGCACACCTTTTCCGAACCAACTTTACGACTACATTATCATTGTGAGTTATAGCATTCCCTTTTTACTTTAACTATTTTGGGAACTGAGAATACATGCGCATTTTACGTTTTACATACTAGGCACGAGTACTTAAACTTATATATGTGTGGGTTATACAACGGCATAAACATTCCCTTTAGCTCGGTAACGTTTAATCATTGGTTTTTGAACCGTGAACGCGAATCTTAGATATGGATCCATAGGGTTTGACATCCCCACTCGGGCTAGTAGCGCTAGCATTTAACGAGTGTTTAATACTTCGTAAACATACGCACTTGCCAAGTGTACTTTCAGGGGGTATAAACGTTAAGTTAGTTACCAAGTGCCCACGGTTAACATATACTTTATCATACTGTTTTGAAACGCTCTTTGTAGCACTGAAATCTCGTGGCCTACCTTACTTACTGTTATACTTAAACTATAGCTCACCAACCTTTGTGTTGACATTTTTAAGCATGTTTTTCTCAGGTGCTTGAGGTTAGCTTCCGCTGTGTACTAGTCGTGCTGTAGACACCCGCTGCTTAGAGTTGTCATCGTATGAACTACTTTACCTTGCATTCAAACTTTAGTACTTTTGAACTATGACTTGTAACGACCATTGTGGTCACATACACTTATTATTTGCTTCTACTTAGTGAAGCGTGCTTTTGGATTGTAAAACATTCGATGTTGGTTTAGACATCACTTTATTTATGAATGCAAATTCTTTTTGAAATCGCATATAGTACTTAACCTTGTAATGATCATGTTGTTGATGATTCGTACACGATGGTTTTGTACGGGGCATCACATTACTCGTTTGACACGATTTGCAACCGTAACAACGGTAGCTAATCGTTGTTAAACGAGCACGTTGCATTAACTCGTTAGTACAACGTCCGTCTTGCTTAATGATTGCTAAACACAACACAAAACAATTAGCACAAGGTTAGTTCACATAAACCAAAGCACTAATAATTCCCGATTAGACCCAAAGTCCTACAAGTCCCGCATAAAGCGCTCACACAATAAAGCCCAAGTCTAGGCACCTATCTCAAGTCGCCTAAATCCCTTAGACCATGCTCTGATACCACTTGAAACAACCCAACCCGTATTCCATACGATAAATTTTTTTTATACACATTTACCCGCCAATTAAATATGCAAACCATTCCACAAGTTCCATTTAAACGTACAACAATTTAAATGTTCACAAAAGGCACGAAGGCTATTAATTAAGTTTAATACAAGTTTGACCTACTACAATGATAGTTTATAATCCAAACGACACTCGAGCATGGTTTGGGGCTAAACTACCCAAAACGTTAGGCCAACTTCAAAGAGCTAACACCAAAAGCACCCCCTGTCAACATAAACGGGAGACAACTAATCCAACCGTATGCCCTTACCCTTGTCCAAGCCGGAACCTATAAAATAATAAACAACGAGAGGGTAAGCAATGCTTAGTGAGTGCAACAGTTATACATACATATATATAACCTATCCATTTGCAATCACAATACCAAATACCTCATACGAACTTGTAACTCAAATAGCATGTCAACATACCCGTACACTAACAAGTCGTACATTATCACACCACTTCATTAGCATATACTCAACTCAATATATATATATATATATATATATATATATATATATATATATATATATATATATATATATATATATATATATATATATATATATATATATATATATATATATATAAAATATGCTAAACAAAACAACAATCTCAATATGGTTAACCAATATCGCTATGGTGCTACTGGCTCGTGGTTCACACCATACGCTTTTGAGTTACACTCGTTTATAGTGCTACCGGCTCGTGGTTCACACTCGATGCTACTGGCTCGTGGTTCACATCTTAGTTTATAGTGCTACCGGCTCGTGGTTCACACTCGATGCTACCGGCTCGTGGTTCACATCCTAACCCACACATGTTATGGCACTACCGGCTCGGTGGTTCATACCATAACATTCACAAATAAATATGCTATATACACATACGTATAATTACTCCACTCACCTTAACACTTCGGTGATGATTTAATTGCTTCCGTATACTTCGAGCAAAGTACCTAATACATAGGTACACATTCAATACACAACTAATGGCATTTACCACATTACTTACTCTCGAGCATTAATGACCCATTAGCATTTATTAGCTCACTTACACCCAACACCGCCCATAAATGGCCAAGACTCATGTTAAATCACTAAAGCTAGTGATTTAAAGTCTATTAACATTAACTAGCACAACCTAGGGTAATTCATACCCATTTCACCCAAACTAGGTCAACATTACCCATTTTGACTCATTTTAACACTTTGACTCACAAGCTAGTCATACTTAGTTCATTAACTATTTTCATCATCATTAACAAGTGTATTAGTGACAAAGAACCCATTTAACACTTTCAACTTCAAATCTTAAGTCCAAACCCTAGATTATAGTTACTTAGGGTTTCCTTTCATCAACACAGCCCAAGTTCACCCATTTTAACCCCAAATGGGTCACATAAGTTTCAAATGAACCAAAACCCTGGCATAACTAATTAAAACTCGAAACATAGAGTTAGAACTTACCAAGATTATCTTCTTGTAGCTAACAACAAGGAGAACAACTTTAATTCTTGCTCCTAGGTTTGATTCACAAATCTTCACCTTCAAATCTCAAGATTAAACTAAGTGGGTTTTGTGTTTTGGGAGAGAAATTGGAAAGAAAAGAGAAAAGAAAATGAAATAAATGGATAAGTGGCTGTGATTTAATGCTCCAATCTGATCTACAAATCAAATTAACAAATTGCCCATTAAAATCTCTTAAAATGAGCTAAGTCCGGAATCTGTCCAGTAGAAATGTCGCGGCGCGACCCAATTCTCGTGGCGCGGCGTATAAAAGGAAAAATGACCCTTCTTAACTCAACTTCTGATCCAGATTTCCTTTGTTTGTCGCGTCGCGGCCCAGATCGCCGCGGCGCGACATTAGCCTAAGCCTGAACAGTTTGACAATCTAAAATACATTTTGATTTCATTTGATTCGTACACCTAAATCCCGCTTCCTACATTCGCCTAACCTTCAACAATAGTCTCACAAGACTTAACGCTATCAAAGCCCATGTATAAACTTGTATGCGCACACATTATCAAGTATATATATATATATATATATATATATATATATATATATATATATATATATATATATATATATATATATATATATATATATATATATATATATCTACATATATATCTATACAATTACGCATAATCTAGCGAGTTACAAACGTACAAATGATTAAGTATGTACCTTTCAATATGTGCGGGAAAAACGGGATGTTACACTTTGGTAATTCTGTCTTTGATCATTATTTAAGCTCGTATGAAGTTCAAACAACACCAATTTATACCATTCATCATTTATTTCAGAATCCAACCAATGAAAATACCCACATTTATTACCTGAAAACTGTTTAAAATTTCCCAGCTACGAATTAGGGTTTTGAAATTGAATCAAAATCAACAATTAAAACCGATTATACTTACAGATATATTGGGGCACACCAAAAACTTCCTTGCAGGGTTCTTTTTTGTCCAAGAAATTCTTCTCTTCACTAATTGGCCACATTTGCATAAAATTGGAGGATCCTCACTGTAGGTTCGAGAGGTATATGATGAAGAAGACATTAATTGAGTGAAACGTGTAAAACGAAGTAAATAAATTGAGCGAATTTAGGGTTTCGAAGGATTAGGGTTCGTAAGGGTGAAGAGAGGGACGAGAAAATAATGAACGAGTGGTTGAAACTGATGATAAAGGGGTTTAAATATAAAATTTTAATGACATGGCATGCCAACTATGCTCCACATCAGCAGACACGTAATCACACAGTTTGGTTGACGGTAAAAAAAAATTTTTTGTTTATATTAGCACGTTTTTTGAAAGTTTGTAGGCGACAGTAGGACGGAAATTAGTTTGTGGGCGACACCGGTACACTTGTGTAAGTTTGTAGCCTATTTTTGGCTTGAACCCAAAATTTTACATGATAATCCTTTTAGAATGAATGAAGTAATGTACATTCTCGTTATCTTAAAATGTATGTGAGTATGACTTAAATAAAGATTAATCAAGTACCGCTTATACCAAATTACTTAAATGTGCTTTTATACCTTCCAACTCACCTGAAACAACGTTTGACTTTTCATAACACAATGAAAAAAATTAAATATTATATTTTGATAATATATTCTCTTTTTAAAGAAAATGAAAAGTTACACATACGTTACAACCTATATTTATGCTTCTATCAATAAAACGGTTTCCCTTTCTAGTTTCTACTCAAAACATACAAACACAAACTCCAAAACTCCGAAAATAGCCATGGATATCATCCTAAAACCATCATCATATCATGTTTTCACAATGTTCGTCGTGTTATTAGGACTCGCTGGTGCCGACAACTATGTCCGACCTCCGGCAGGAAGATCACTTTTTGTATCTCATGATCATAGTAAAACATCTTCGCAACAGGTGATGTTACATTATAAAGTCGTTCTATAAAAAAATATCAATAGCATAATATTTTTTAGGAATTTGCTAATGACAGCTTTTAGAACTGTCGTTAAGATGCATAAAAACCTTGTAAACTGCGGTTATGTTGAATTTAATATGACAGCTATTGAATTGTACAAGTTTTTTACGCACATTAACGATAGCCTTAAGGCCTCCATTAGCACTTTTTCCAATTTTATATCATTATTAAATTTAAATAATAGGTACATATATCGCTAGCGGGTAACGCTCAACTGAGAATATCGTGGATTACGGATGAATTGACTCCATCAACCGTAAAATATGGTAAATCATCAGGAGTTTATGAAGCATTGATGAATGGGACAAGTTCTTCGTATAGATACATTATCTATAAATCTGGTCAAATACACGAAGTTGTTATCGGTCCTTTGGAACCGAGTACTACATATTACTACAAATGCGGGATTGATTCGAGCCCCGAGCATAGTTTTCGTACTCCTCCCGCTCAGTTTCCAATTGATTTTGCAGTTTCAGGTACTAAAACACTCTTACTAGTCTATTAATGTTAAACGTGTACCCGTTGTCTTTTTTCCTGTTAAAGTGAATAAAATGTGATAATATAAGGTCTATGTAAATTGAAAAGTCATAGCAATTTTTTAGTGCTTGTAGTTATTGTAATAAGTATATATTGTCATTCCAAAACATGAGAAATATGACGACAAACACATATAAGCAGATTCTAAGTAAGGGTGCATTTGATTACATTTTAATTTAATGATAGCGTTAATGCCGAATCATTCAATATTCAGCGTGTTTGTTTGTTTATGACTACTGAATGACATGTAGTGTTGAAACATTCAAAGTTAAAATACTTTTTGTTAACCATTAAGTACTTAAATTTCATTTTATATCATCTTTACCACTATATCAACAACACTTATTAAACAAATACAGAGTATATTGTTTTTTATCTATGACAAAAGGCTAATAAGGTGATTTTACATAATTCACATTCTTCATTGAAGATAATTATCAAACATCTTATTATTATTCATAATCAACTTCGTTCAGAATCTTTGAATAATTTAGATTATGAAGCATTCACCTTTTAATCATTCAATTTTATAAAACGAATTTAAACTTTTTTATTTATTTTAATATTTTAGATCTTATTGGGCTAGATATTATATTATTTATATATGTTACACAAGATTATTTATTATAAATTGAATCTCAGGTGATTTAGGACAAACAGAGTGGACTAAATCAACTCTCCAACACATTAGCAAAACTGATTATGATGTTTTACTGCTTCCTGGAGACTTATCGTATGCCGATTTTTACCAACCATCATGGGACTCGTATGGCCGATTGATAGAGCCATTAGCAAGCCAACGACCTTGGATGGTGACTCAAGGCAACCATGAGGTCGAAAGAATTCCATTAATACACAAAGAACGATTCACAGCATACAATCATCGATATCATATGCCTTTTGAAGAGAGTGGTTCTAGTTCTAATTTGTTTTATTCATTCAAAGTTGCCGGTGTCCATGTGATCATGTTAGGATCCTACACAGATTTTGGACCAGACTCGAGCCAGTATAAATGGCTCGAGTCTGATTTGAGAAAAGTTGATAGGAAACAAACTCCTTGGTTGTTTGCTCTTGTCCATGCTCCATGGTATAATTCTAATAGTGCGCATCAAGGTGAAAAAGAGAGCGTTGATTTTTTTTTTAACGGCCAAAATAATATATACCAAACAACGTTCCTCAGCAAGACGCTAAAGGAAAAATTACAAAGGAAAAGACAACCATGTGTTCCAATTAGAAACAACATGGCCTCTATTCTTAAGCCAACGAAAAGAAAATAATCTAGTAACATCAAAAAGACTATTTCTACTAATATGCTCATTAAAAACAATACCGTTTCTAAATCTCCAAATGACCCATAAAAGAGAGCGTTGATATGAGAAATTCGATGGAAAATTTGCTTTATAATGCTCGAGTTGATATAGTTTTCGCTGGTCATGTTCATGCCTACGAACGCTTTGTAAGCCTTAACTGTTTACCATCATTAAAATCGTACCACACATGAAATTGATTTGTTTTAACCAGCATTCCCTTTATTTGTAGGCTCGTGTCTATAAACAAGAGGCCGATAAATGTGGACCGGTGCATATCACAATCGGAGATGGAGGCAACCGTGAAGGTCTAGCTACCAAGTAAGTTAACATGTTCAACGAGTTAATCATGTATTGTTTATGCCTACTAAAGCAACCTAAAGATTGTGAGACAGATATAAATAGTAAGCTGAACATTTTATAGGCCCATTCAGTTAAGCCTATACATCAAAATACGTAAGAACGTTATGTGATGTTAACTAAAGAGGCAATTTTTACGGTTATGTAAGAGTAATATGTTTTAATACTTCTTTGTTTAGGTATAAAGATCCACAACCAAAAATATCAGTGTTCAGGGAGGCAAGTTTTGGGCATGGGCAGCTGCGAGTGGTGAATGCGAGTCATGCACAATGGACATGGTACCGAAATGATAATGCTCAACCGGACTCGACATGGTTCACTAGCTTGGCTTCTGATTCTGCTTGTGTAGTCTAACCAAGAATGTGATCTAACAAACTAAGTATATAGTCGGTATGCCAAATGGAACCAATTAATGTACATTGGAAATTTTACTGAAAAAATAACATGTTTTCGTGATTTAATTTGTGTTTCATTTTAGTATTTCACATATATTTGTAATAACTATTGTTATTCATTTATATTTTTAAATAATTATAAATTTAGCTTGAGTTATAAAAAGAATTTCTTTTTTGATAATTTTCCATTGGAACAGATGTTTTAATATCTAGTTTGATCATGTATTTAAAGATTTCCAGCCTACAATCTAGAAGCCCACCTTCTAGATATTCAAAGTAGGCAACCTTGACAACTCATATGGAAGTAGCAAAGTTGATAACGATGACGGCCGCCAACCTTCTCCGTTCACACCATTCCACCGCCATAAAATTTTTACTATAAATAGAGGTGCAAACCTCAGTTGTAAATCATCCTAAATCACTCAGAGAAGTGTAATCACAACCTAGAGAGTGTGTGTGAGTTTTGAGAGTTTTTTTTTGTAAGAGTTTTGTAATACTCTGTAAATCTATTCTTGTGAGTAATAGAGTTGTTTTTCTCTCAAATTTATATCTCCCAACGTCCAGGCTATCCCCTCTTCCTAACAAGTGGTATCAAGAGCTTGGTTAGAGACGTTTGTCGAGTTTTGGGTTTTCTGAAGTTTTCTCAAAATTCAATTTTTAGTGTACCATTGGATTCGTCTCGTCGAACCGAGTCCAACGCAAAAAACGGTGACTTAAACGGAGTTATAACGAGCCCAGAAAACTCGGTCAAAGTTTGGTCAACTCGCCGGAATCTCGCCGGAGAAGACGACCGGTGCCGGAATTTTCGCCGGAGAAGACGATCACTGTAGCAATTCACTGTAGTAGGTGGCGGAACTGTAGCAAGTGACTGTAGCAGTACTGTAGCGGTACTGTAACAATTCTGAAATTTTACAATTTGGTCCCTGAAGTTTATAACAAATTTTAATTTTGCTCCGTAAGTGGAATTTAAGCCGCGAAGTGTCTATTCCACCATTTTCAACCGTTCCGGACACAACGGTGATCTCTGTTTTCTACAACTCAACCCCGTTTGTGTTGAAAAATTATTTGTAAGGTGATAATGTCCAAAGAAGAGTCAACATCATCTTCCGGAGCTATGATTATGCTCACAGCCACAAACTACACGCTGTGGAAACCTCGGATGGAAGATCTCCTCAACGGTAAGGATTTGTTCGATCCTATTGAATTGAAGGGTATAAACCCTGATTCTGCCAAAGAGAAAGAGTGGAAGAAATCAAACCGAAAAACTATTGGTCAGATCCGTCAATGGATTGATCATAGTGTCTTCCACCATGTTGCACAAGAGACAGACGCATATGTCCTCTGGAAAAAGTTGGAGGACATGTATCAGGCCAAGACTGCTCGGAATAAAGCCCTGCTGATGAGGCGTTTAGTCAACATGAAGCTCAAAAGTGGAACTTCAGTTGCCGAGCATACCAGTGAGTTCTAGAGCTTGGTCAACCAGTTATCTTCTGTAGAGATGCCGCTTGGCGATGAAGTTCAGGCACTACTACTACTTAGTTCCCTTCCCGATAGTTGGGAAACGCTGGTAGTAACACTCAGCAACTCAGCCCCGAATGGCAAACTTACCGTGTCAATGGTCAAGGATGCCCTATTCAGTGAAGAGGCAAGGAGAAAGGACATGGGCACAGATCAGACCCATGCCTTTGTCACAGAGAATCAGGGGAGACATCGAATGAGTAGCAAAAATAAATGTAGAGGCAGAAGCAAGAGCAGAGGCAGGTCAGCTGATGGCATAAAACCAACATATAAATGCCATCATTGTGGATTAGAGGGACATATGAAGAAAAACTGCTATAGATTGAAAGAGGAACAAGGTCAAAGCAGTTCACAGTCGAAGAATAAGGGTGGAGAAACATTAGTGACTATCTCTGGTGATGTAGCTTATTGTTCAACCCATGATGAGACATGTCTTCACGTCTCACGAGAAGAAACATAATGGGTGGTAGATACTGCAGCTTCCTACCACGTGACTCCATACAAGGAATACTTCACAACATATAAAGCTGGTGACTTTGGAGTTGTGAAGATGGGAAATTCCAGTTCCGCTGAGATTGTCGGAATTGGAGATGTCAAGATAAACACAAGTTCCGGGAGCACAATCACTTTGAAGGATGTCCGCCATGTGCCAGATCTTCGGCTGAATTTACTTTTCGGAGTAGCTCTCGATAAACAGGGCTATGATAGTCATTTCAATAGAGGCACATGGAAATTGTCAAGAGGCGCTATGATATTCGCTCGGGGACCCATTTGTGGCACACTTTACAAGACTCATGTGAAGATCTGCACAGACAGTATTAATGTTGCAGAAAAGGAGGCTTCACAAAATTTATGGCACCAGAGACTCGGTCACATGAGTGAGAAAGGGTTGTCTACCCTAATAAAGAAGGAGCTTATCAATGTAGACAAGGATGCTGCACTAGATCCTTGCAATCATTGTCTGTTTGGTAAGCAGCATAGAGTCTCGTTTAATTCCTCTTCAACGAAAAAATCAGAGTTACTCAGTCTGGTACACTCTGATGTTTGCGGTCCCTTGGAGGTTGAATCAATTGGCGGCAATCGATACTTTCTGACGTTTATCGATGATACTTCTCGAAAGGTGTGGGTATATTTCTTACGGACGAAGGACCAGGTGTTCGATTACTTCAAACAGTTCCATGTCATGGTAGAACGTGAGACAGGAAAGAAGTTAAAGTGTCTTCGATCCGACAACGGCGGTGAATACTCTTCCAGGCAGTTCGATGCATATTGCAGATCAAATGGCATCCGACATGAGAAGACGGTCCCACGTACCCCTCAACATAATGGTATAGCAGAAAGAATGAACCGGACAATCATGGAACGTGTTCGGAGCACACTCAGTATGGCTAAGCTGCCAAAGCCATTATGGGGAGAAGCAGTCAGAGCCGCTTGTTATTTGATCAACCGATCTCCATCAGTACCACTGAATTTTGAAGTTCCTTAGAAATTTTGGTCTGGAAAGGATCCATCATACTCTCACTTAAGAGTATTTGGATGTTTGGCGTACGCACATGTATCCAAGGAGCTCAGGCAGAAGCTGGATGCAAGGACCACTCCATGCATATTCATAGGCTATGGAGATGAAGAATTTGGATACAGATTATGGGATCCAAAGGAGAAAAAGGTGATCAGAAGTAGGGACGTGGTGTTCCATGAAAGCCAGACAATAGAAGATATTGAAAAGTCCACAATATCTCAGAAGTCAAATGTTGCTGCTCAGGTGCCAGAGGCAACAACGGAATCATTCATGAGAAATGAATTTTCAGTGCAAGAAGAAATGCCAGAAGTAGAAGATAATGAGGAAAATGACGGTGCTGAGCAGGGGGAGCCACAACCCCATCTGCCAGACGTTCCAGCACCATCACAAGGTCAAGATGATGGTGGATCTCCTCAGAATGTTCCAGAAGTTCGTAGATCTGAACGAGGTCGGATTCCATCAAGTAAATATCCAGAATCCGAGTACCTTCTACTTACTGAAGATGGAGAACCGGAGAGTTTTCATGAAGCAGTAACTCATAAGGATAAAGAAAAATGGTTGCTCGCAATGCAGGATGAGATGGATTCTCTGCAGAAAAATCAAACTTATGAGATTGTAGAACTTCCACGCGGGAAGAAGGCATTGAAAAATAAATGGGTGTTCAAGCTGAAAAAGGATGGTAGTGGAAAAGTGGTGAAATACAAAGCACGACTTGTAGTCAAAGGATTCCAACAGAAGAAAGGGATTGATTTTGACGAGATATTTTCACCAGTAGTCAAGATGACTTCAATTAGAGTCATACTTGGATTGGATGAACTTGGAGCTTGAACAGATGGATGTAAAGACAGCTTTTCTTCATGGAGATTTACATGAAGAAATTTACATGGAGCAGCCAGAAGGTTTTGAGGTTTCAGGAGATAACCTCGTATGCAAGCTGAAGAAAAGTTTGTACGGTTTAAAGCAGGCACCTAGGCAGTGGTACAAGAAGTTTGACTCGTGCATGGTGAGTCACGGGTACAAGAAAACTGCAGCAGATGAGTGTGTCTACATTCAGAAGTTTTCTGAAGGAGATTTCGTTGCTCTTCTACTTTATGTAGACGATATTTTGATCGTAGGGAAAGACGTAACGAAGATCAACCAGCTGAAGAAGGAACTCTCTAAGTCTTTTGACATGAAAGACTTAGGACAGGCTCAACAGATTTTGGGAATGCAGATAACCCGAGATAGGAAGAATAAAAGGTTATGGCTATCTCAGGAGAAGTATATTGAACGAGTGCTTTCACGTTTCAATATGAACAATGCCAAACCTGTTAGCATTCCATTAGCTAACCATTTCAAGTTAAGCAAGAGTTCTTGTCCCTCATCCAAGGAAGAGATCGGGGAGATGTCTTCAGTACCATATTCTTCAGCAGTTGGAAGTTTGATGTATGCGATGGTGTGTACAAGGCCCGATATTGCTCATGCAGTGGGAACGGTGAGTCGTTTTCTCTCGAACCCTGGGAAAGAGCATTGGGAGGCGGTAAAATGGATTCTCAGATATCTTAAAGGTACAAAGAATCTATGTCTTTGTTACGGGAGAGCTGATCCAATCTTGGAAGGCTATACAGATGCGGATATGGCCGGAGATCCTGATAGTATGAAATCTACTTCAGGATTCATTTACACTTTTGCAGGGGGAGCTGTTTCATGGCAGTCAAGACTACAGAGGTGTGTTGCATTATCCACAACTGAAGCAGAGTATATTGCTGCCGCAGAAGCTGGAAAAGAAATGTTGTGGTTAAAGCGTTATCTTCAAGAATTTGGAATCAAGCAAAAGGAGTACAAGGTATATTGTGACAGTCAAAGTGCTATAGATTTGAGCAAGAACTCCATGTACCATTCTCGTACAAAACATATTGATATTCGCTATCATTGGATACGCGAGGTAATTGATCGACAACTGTTGAGACTAGTGAAGATCCATACAAAGGAGAATCCTGCGGATATGTTAACAAAGGTGGTGACTCGAGAGAAGTTGAAATTATGCAGAGACATAACTGGAATGTTCGTGGATTCGGCTGGAGGGGGAGAATTGAAGATTTCCAGCCTACAATCTAGAAGCCCACCTTCTAGATATTCAAAGTAGGCAACCTTGACAACTCATATGGAAGTAGCAAAGTTGATAACGATGACGGCCGCCAACCTTCTCCGTTCACACCATTCCACCGCCATAGAATTTTTACTATAAATAGAGGTGCAAACCTCAGTTGTAAATCATCCTAAATCACTCAGAGAAGTGTAATCACAACCTAGAGAGTGTGTGTGAGTTTTGAGAGTTTTTTTTGTAAGAGTTTTGTAATACTCTGTAAATCTATTCTTGTGAGTAATAGAGTTGTTTTTCTCTCAAATTTATATCTCCCGACGTCCAGGCGATCCCCTCTTCCTAACAGTATTTTCTAGTTAAATAGTATAAATTAAGATTGTCAAAAGATAAGTAGGATGATAATAATATTCATTGTCATAATGATTTAAGTTGATGACTTAACCATAAACTTGAAATCCAGATGAACCATTGTAACACATAGCAAGTCTTAATTTGTAGATATCGGCTGACCCGTTATAAATACGAGTTGCTACAACTACAATCCACCATCTAGCTCAACTTCGACTCCTTTCGTTGTTGAGCCATGTATGATGCAGTTTCTAATTTCGGCGTTCTTTCCCCATAAAAACAAGTACAACCCTCCTATGATCACACACATCCCTAACAAGCTTCCAACTCTCATATCCTGCCCCAAAAAAAAGAGTTTCAATTATCGCCAGAAGAATCACTGCTAACGGGTTGAACATGGATGGATACGTGGGCCCCTTTTTCGCAACTGCCCACGCAATCAAGCAAAAAGTTGCAGCAGTTGCCAATATCCCCTGTAATCAAAATATCCTTGTTAATATATTTATTACTATGTGTCTGTATATGCATTTATGTATTAACAAGGTTGGGCCGGGCTTGCTTTTCGGGGCCAAACTCGCAATCAGGCCCAATTCGTGATACCTTTAAAATAACAAAATGATAAAAATGCCCATAAAAAAACTCACAAGTTACATTACATGCCATGTTAGGGCTTTTTGGTCATTTGACACCTTCATTATAATAATGTATTAATATATGTAAGTGATCGTACCGAATAGACAATGGTAAGCAACTGCAAATTCCAACCTAACTTCCAACTCATTTTTGATCGATCAATGCACAAACCTATGATCAACTGTTGTATCGATGCGATGATGCATACCATTGTTGTACACGAATACTTGTATGGAAATGCTTTGTTTAACTTGGTCTAATGTCACAAAAATCCATATATAGTAACTAGTTACATAAATAAAAATGACTAGCATTTATATTAATTAAATCATCACCTGCAGGATAAACCAGACACCGTATGATAAAACGCTACCAGTGAGAAACAAAGTTCCTCGAACCCAATTTGGTTTCGTCTTGTTAATAATTTGGATCTTTTGATGATGGTGATGACTTAGATGAAGAAGTTTTCCCTTGTAAAGACTAAAAACGAGCGCTCCAATGAGGCATAACAATGCACCAATGGTCTTTACTTTACCGGCCCTTGTGTCTAGTGCTAGTATCTCAATCCTGGTAATTAAATGATTATTAATATATTTTTCTAAAGAAAATGTCTCAAAGCTGCGGGGGCCTCAGATCCGCGGGGCCTATGAGGAATGAACTTGGGTCCCCATTAAAGATTCTCAAACATCCAACATCAGGTTACCCCTTTGGGTCCCACAATTGATTGATTGGTTGCGAAAATTAAAATTATGCGTCATGTATTACGAGTTTAAGTTAGTTGATATAGAAATAATTGAGTGTGTGGTAAATATTGAACGATACTTACCTTAGAAGAGTGGAGAGGATGAACGTGGCAACGGGAATGAGATTAAGGAAATTGGTAGCATAGGACGCTGTGGTGTCTCGCAACCCAAAATAAAAGAAACCGGTAGCCATTGATACTCTGCAAGTACCGTGTACTATATTATTAGTTAACTATTTTTCAAAGTTACGTTATGAGATTTTGGGCTGCAAGTGAATCAAGCCAAATTTGATTTTTACATTACTCGAGGTACACACTACAAAACATTCACTTTTGATCATATGTTGATGATACCTTGATTATATTTGACAAGCATTCATATGTGGTTAGATTCAATTTGAAGCTATATAATTTTCTATTTTTAACATAAAGGTCAAAATGTGTTGTTTTGTTCTGAGTTTTTTTTTTTGGAACTACAAGATTTTATTAAAAACGCTCTCGAACAAGACGCTAAGGGGAAAAAATTACAACGGTATTTGAAGCCATAAGTTCAATTATCCTAAGATACTATTTTAAAAATTGCCCATCTCCGCTGTTAAGTTACTGTTTCTTTTGGATTCAACTGTCTTTTCACAGTCATTTTATGTACCTTTTCACCCTCATATTCATAGTTGCTAGTTAGAAACCAAATAACTCCTTTTAAGCCAATTCAAAAAATACAATCTAATTACATCAAAAATATTACATTTGTGTAACGATTGTGCATTAAAAACAATGTCGTTCCTGAATCGCCATAACACCAAGAAGAGTAGACACGACTGCCACGATCCGATCTTTATACGTAGAAGAAGCTTGAAGGTGATTGAGCCAGTTATTGAAGTCATCCCAATCATCAAAATTTAGAAGACTGTAGTCTAACCACACCCGTGTCTTAAGCCAAATATTCGCAGCCACCGAATAATTAAAGAACAAATGTTTTCGCAACTCCACACCATGATTACAAATAGGATATACAAGAGAGTTGATGTCTAACCCTTCGAAGATAGATTTCAACGAAGCGGAAGAGCATTTAACTTTGGGCTCAATTGTTTGTTGCTATAAAATGAGTGTATGGTAAGGATATGAGTTGTTTGAGTAGGAGAATAAGAATAAGAGAGAATGCTTGAAAAGAAGTTAGCAGATTTAAGAGCATAATGAGTGATTGTTGGAAATAATTGAATATTCGGTGACTCACATCAGATATGCGAAGAAACATATGTATGCATATAAGCTTAAGCGAACTCCTATCTATCAACAATTAATTTTAGAATACTTTAGAACTCATAGGCTTATATGTTATACATGCTTTTGGAGATAATTAGGTGATATTTATTTATTTTTTTGTTATATGATACATATTACGAAATGAAATTTTGAATATGCTTGTCTTGTACCGTATAAAGTATAGTGACGATATTTGATATTTGATAATTGGCTTTAAATCATTAAATTATTAATTTAACTTTTCATATTATATAAATATATAATATATAATATATAATATATAATAAATATATAAATATAAATATAAAAATTCAAAATCCAATGTTAAAAGTTTGGATTTCAAAGTTTATACATCGTGTATTCGTGTTTGTATTGTTTAGACATTTTAAGTCAAGTTGCTTCACAAAAAATGGTAATCGAAGCACTATGAATCTGCTTCAAGTTTCAATTTGAAGTAATTCGTGATTTTAGATTTTGTGTTCATTGAATATTACCTCAATTTTAAAATTTTTAAACATGCAATCCTTTTGTTGCGCAAAAATTAAATTGAAAACTTTTTCGGGCTTACACGATTTAATGGTTACCTTAATTGTCAAATTTGATAAATTATGTTACTTTTTTGGGCCATTTGCCCTAAAATTTAAGGCACATTAATAGAAATCTTCAATGTGTTAAATTGTGATTTAATAACTCCTTAAATAAGTCAATCATTAATTTCTGTGCATCAAACGATTCCCAACATTCAAAATCAAAGAGGCAAACGCTTACTGAGTGGGTGAATTGGATTGAAATGAGTTTTATTTGATATAATTTCTTCTTCTTTTTTTTTTTTTTTTTTTGCAAAATAAAATGAAAACGGTGCATGACAAAAATAGTAAAAGGTAAGCATAATAATTAATTTCTTACAAGATTTTGGAATCCAATTTTGAGAGGAAAAAAAATAAAAAAAAAATAAAAAAAACTTAAACACCAATCTATTTCATAGGTGGTAATTGAAATGAAAAGACTAACATAAAACACCTTTAAAAAAATCAATGAACATATGCAACAATGTAATACATATCTTTTATGACGTCAAGACTTGATAGATGTCATTTTAATGGTAAAAGTTACAATTTGATTACCTTTTGAGCTTAATCAAATGTGTGCGTTTCTTGGAGCTAGCACACATGATAATCGTTAAAAATAAGAAGAAAATGTACCCGGTAAATGCAACAATGAACAACCAGCAACATACAGACCAAGTGAGCTTCTTTAGCGTCCCTCTGCAATTAATTTAGTATAATCAACTTAAGATTGAATGGAAACTATGTATATAAGAATTAAAGACGGTATTTATACCTCTCGAGATAGAGGGCAATAGGGGCAATGCATGCTGCACCAACAAGTTGACGATACACCATCAATGCTAACACAAATGTACCTTCACTAAGTACCATTTTGGACAAAAGCTGCAATCCTGTAGCAAAAAGTTGCACCTCAACATTCCTATGGTCACATTTGAGTCATTTAACCATTTTTTGAAGTCCATGAGGAGCTAGCCCTCTTTAGATTAGGGAAAGAGATTGAAAAATTGTTAAAGAATGTTGCTAATAAATATAGAGGTTTGGTTTTTAATAACAAGGTGGATAAAAAGAGGAGTTGTAAAAGTGAGAATTAGAGGGTACTTTTGCTGATAAATACTATAAAATGGAAAGAATAAAAACTTAGTTGGCAATCAATTTTCGTTTGGGGTTTATTCATCTATCATTTAAAGCAACACGAATTCTACATTTACAACCAAAGATTATATATAAGTTGGTTATACATAAATACGGAGTATTTTTTATTCATAAGCAAGTAAGGAAGAAATTATTTTATAATTACTATATTTTTTTGGGTCGTTACGTTCAAGATTTTTTTGGGGTGGTACTGAGTATGATAAAAAACTAGCTTGGGTGAAATGGGACTCTATTTTATCTTCTTTTGAACGTGGTGGGTTAAATGTCGGAAGCCTCAAAGCATTTAATCTAGCCCTTATTCACAAATGGAGATGGAGATATTTGTTTACTCCTAACGATTTTTGGGTTACGATTATAAAGTCTATCCACGGTGAAATTTTTTATCAATGCAATGGTTCAAGTTGTTGGTCCAATATAGTAGCTACTTGCCAAAAGACTCTTTCTTCCAATTTGCTACCTACTGATGTAATCCGAATGGATGTAGGTAATGGTCGTCTAGTGAGTTTTTGGCACGATTTGTGGCTTGGACATTCTTGTTTGGCGTCTCGTTATAACCGTTTATATCACTTGGATGTTTATAAGCATGAGATGGTTGCAGAGAAATGGTTTGATGCGGATTGGAGTTGGATTTGGTCTAGTCGTGACATTGGACCTCGTAACATTCAATCTCTTAGTTCTCTTCGGGAAGAGTTGATAGATTGTCAAATATCAGATCGCGATGATGAATGGGTCTTTAATTTGCAGACATATGGAATGTTTTCGGATAAAGGAGCTAGAGAACATATCGATTGTAACTTGTTGTCTTCATCGAGTAGCGTGACAACTTGGTTTAAATATCTCCCAAGGAAAGTGAACGTCTTCCTTTGGCGCTTCAATTTGGATTCTCTTCCTCTACGTTGGAACCTATCCACAAGAGGTATAGAGATTTCATCTATTGTTTGCCCAGTTTGTAATAATGGTATTGAAACCATCTCTCATTTATTTTTCTAGTGTTCTATGGTGTTGGATGTTTGGCAAAATGTTCGCACCTGGATGGGTCAAAATCTACCCAGTTGTTCTCCGTGGGTTGAGTTGGCGAGCTGGATCGAGACATTACAAGTTTCTCGTACACATAAAGACCGGATCGTAGGGATCGTGGTTACAATGTTATGGGTTATTTGGCGATTCAGGAACGAAGTTGTGTTTAATGAACCATTTTGTACTCGTAATAGCCTTTTAGATATTATTAGGTTATTTTCTTTTCGTTGGTTAAAACATAGAGGCCATTTAGTTTCGGATTGTAACTCATAGCTCAATTCTCCTTTGTAATCATCTTTTGTTTTCTCTCTTAGCGTCTTGCTAGAGAGCTTGTTTATATATACTTTCATTGGCCGTTAAAAAAAAAATTTACTATAAAACTCTGTATATAACTTCTATGTGTTAATGTACTAAGTCCACCCTATTATATGTGTCCATATTACTAATTTGGATTATTCCAATTAAATATTTATGTTACAACCAATAAAAAATATAATAGATAGAAAAATTATATGATTGGTGAATGGTAAGGTTTGATAAAAAAAAATATTTATAACTGTCTACATAATTAACGAAAATGTTGTAACAGAGACGAAGAAAATAGCATACTTAATTTATCATAAAAAATGGGTTTGACTAGATTATGTCATTAAACCATATACAAAAGATTTTAGTTATAATATAATAAAATTTATGTGTTTTACTCGTTAGTTTCCAGTTATAAATGTTATTATTTATTAGTAAATTAATAAATTAATAATTGTAAGTTTGTTATATTCAAAGAAAATTAATCTTCTTTAATTGTTCTTAACATATGCCGTAGAAGATTAGTCAAATTTTTTCCAAATAATATCGTATTTCAATATAGTGTGTTAGATGAAAGTAGTTAGAGCTTATAAGTGATGTTGGAGCTTATAGTTGGAACTTGTAGTTAGAATTTATTTTTGATAGTATAAGTTGAAATTTATTATTTTATGTAAGTGTTTAGTAAAATAAGTGAAATAGAATTTATAACTATAAATTGATTGATTAAATATAATAAAAGATATAATAAATAATCATACTAATGAGATGATGTAATTTATCCTTTAATAAATTATGAGCTTATTTTTTAAATTAGTTCAATTAACTTATTTTTATAGAATTTATTCTTTTAATAAGCTCTTTATTAGCATGAGCTTAAAAAAATAAGCAAAAATTCTCATGGTGCGTGTCAAACACACTCATATACTCATATAGTGATACTAAATACCGCTTATCTTTTTTATCTTTAATTATCTTATGAGCTTACTCTTCAATATTGGGTACTATTGTTTATTTTGGAAGGTAGAAAGAATTAGATTACTTTATATCGAGAGTAGTATTTAGTATTTATATTAAATACAAGTAGAGAGCACACTTGAATTACACAAAATATAGGAAATCAATATTCGATTTTTATTCTATTTAATTCTATATTAAAGTCCCCACACACACACACACAGGCAGAGACACATACACAGACAAAGACACACACACAGACGCACAGACACACAGACACAGACAGAAACACGCACACACATAGGGTGAGGATCCAGAGAGAACCAAGGGTAGAAGAGAACTCAGAGAACTCACAGACTAAACTCAATCTTTTGTGCAGATTGAACTCAATCTTTGGGTTCTCTCCCACTATTAGTTCTCTCTGGATCCCTTCACTATATATATATATATATATATATATATATATATATATATATATATATATATATATATATATATATATATAAATATATATATATGTGTGTGTGTGTGTGTGTGTGTGTAATATATATATATATATATATATATATATATATATATATATATATATATATATATCTGTGTGTGTGTGTGTGTGTGTGTGTGTGTGTGTGTGTATATATATATATATACCTATATATTGAAAGGATCTAGAGAGAACTTTTGATCGGAGAGAACCCATAGAAACATGCGTTATTTCATTTAAATAAAATCCGAGACTTGAAATTAATGGTAAAATGTCAAAAATACCTCTGCACGTAAATAGATTCTCCATGTCTTCTCCCTATCTAAGTTCTCTATGAATCCTCTTTCTACACACACACATACACACACACACACACACACACACCCCCTATATTTATGTATAAATATATGATATGTATATATGTATGTGTGTGTGTGTGATATAGCCAAAACGGACGGTTTTGTTCGTGCGGTGTTGTTAGGTCGCAGTACGTCAGATTCGGTATAACATACAGAGGTTTTCGTTTAATTTATATTGTGCGGGGCCTAAATTTACTTTTAACTTTCTAATGTAGAAGGTGTAAGTTAACCTAGGGTCGTGTTTTTGAATGGTTTAACGAATTGAAGATCAAGTGGATAATTGTCTTTTATTTAAATTACCTGGATAAAAGATAGTAGTTGGTTTAAGCTAAAGTCCTAATTGCGGAAAGGTAAATAAAGTGGGAGGATGTCCGGAGTGTGCAGATCAAGGAAATGTTGACCAAGATATTAGTTTGGGCTAAGGAAAGGTAATTTTGTTGATATTAAAGCTTATGATTGAAGTGGTGTAGATCTGGTTGGATGAGCCAATTACACAGACCTACCTTTCTCTAGACTCTCAGAGTTCTCGTTGAGTAGCGAAAAGTATGTCACGTGGTTGAGTAATTGAAACGTGACTATACCTAGGAGGTTACCCTTAGTAAAGCACTAGGTTTATTAGTGAGTTGAGTTCTAATACTAACCCTAGTTATCAGTTTGGTTAACTGAATAACAACGTGCCGTGTTGATTGAACACTGATCACAAACGGAAGGAGTCCGTCGGGTTAAGTTGACAAAACCTTAAATGAAAACTAACAACCATTTCATCATACTAATGAGATCAACCCAAGACAAACATTATACAACATTAAAGTTGGTATACTGAAAGTAAAGCAGATAGAAACCTAACAGGTACCTAGACAATGGATATGACTTAATCCTAGGGCAACAATCAAACAAGAACATGTAGTAGGTTTGGATCATAAAGTTAGGGCACTAGCTAGATCTTAACATCTCCTAAGAGGTCTCTTTGGAACAGTCAATAGGCATAATAGGTCATTCATGTCTCAATTCCTAAGTTCCGTGTCCTAAAAGCGCATTAAATGCCTCTCGGGAACTCCGGCCATACCGAGTTCATAGAATCTTCAGATACAGTATAACCAGGGATCTTAATCCTATGAAGTAGCTAAGTTCATATAGGTGGACAAGTCTTGATCACAACCTAGGTTGGTCAATCCTTAAGATGCTAGCATACAAATCTATCAGACTTCCTAGTTCAGCATGATAACGATAACCGTACTAAATTAACATAATTACGCTAACCCAAACTTCTATTATGGCAACATACAGATTAATTAAGCTATCATGGCAATATCGGAACACATTATTAAACATAAAAGGTAAGAATACATGTTTAATATAAAAGACCAGTGTTTCGGATAAAAACCTGAAAAGGCTGAAGAAATCTGCCCGAGATCGCAGGGACTCGCCGGGATATCCTCCGGAAAATAAAAGCTAAGCTAGATACTACTAAAAACTAACCTAAAACTTGAAAATATAAAATGAATTGTAAATTGAGTGTGTGTTGAAATGGATGGAGAATGCCCTATAAATAGACTTGGATTTTTGCCTGCAAACGGCTGACAGGCCGTTTGACAGGCCGTTTGCACAGGCCGTTTGCCAAACCAGCCCGTTTGCAGGGGCCGTTTGCCTGACCCGTTTGGCAGGCCGTTTTTGAGCCAGGCAAGCCGTTTGGTAGGCCGTTTGGCAGGCCGTTTGGCAGGCCGTTTGGCTTGCCTGGTCAGCTGGATTTCCTGGATCGTAACATGTTTTCTTGTCTTTCACCGTTTTTGCTCTAGATTCTTCGTTTTAGCTCCGTTTTACTTGATTCTTTTTGCATCGCCTTTATAATTACTTAATCTATAAAATCAACCGATAAAGCGATTATTTTTGCGATAAAGTTTGGAACTTTATGGGTTTAAGGGCCCAATATCGGGGGTAAAAACGTGACTTTTTAGCCGATATCAAATACCCCACACTTAGTTTTGCCTGTCCTCAGGCAAATAGCGGGAATATAAGGATCTTTCTAATAGATTCTCCTTCGCCTATCCTCAGATCTTTTATTATGCCTTCATCAGAAGTTGTTACATCTTTCGAAAGTATTAGAAAAAGTTTTGAACTTTGATGGTTTTAGTCGCTAGGTTTCAATCGCGTCCATAGTGAAAAAGGCGTACTTTTCAACTCTCAGATGTAGAGTATACATGACCAGGCTTCTTACTAACGGATCACTCATATCAATGAAGTGTTTAGGGTACCCTAATCTAGTTGTATTGTCGCTCAGAAGCCAGTCGTGCAACAGTTCTCATCATAGGCTTGGTAAAGCATCGATATCTCCACCGGTTAAGTAAGGACGGCACTGATCTTCTTCCTAGGCATTCTTTCAAGAGGAAGACGGGTTATAGGGTTTGGAAATTTTTATGAATGGGTGAAAGGTATCCAGATCTTTTGATTTTCAGAGAGAATTGATAGATTTTGATTCTTCATAGTGTCATTTTTAGATAGAGAACGGCTTAAATTCCGTAAGAGTTTTCCTCGGAAGATGCGGATTTTGCTAAGACTTTGTCTAGAATTTTCTCGGCTCTTCCGGTAATTCTTCTCTGGGAAACTTCTCGGGGTTTTTCTTGCCTTTATTAGAGACCTTGTTTTTTTTTCGGCATACCCTTTGTTCATAACTTTTGTCTTTCGTTCCTGGTGCCCTGAGAGGAAGTGATAATTCACCGAAAATAGGTCTTTGACCTATCAAAAACAATCAGGGGTTCGGAATCTTTCAACAAGTGCTTTTGAAGTGAATTTGATCGATCTATCTCTTCATCAATCTCTGGATCTTTTTGATAATGGAATGAGAATGGGTAGTGAGTTTTTTGGAGTGAATTTAGGGGTGAATATTTTTGATTCATCAACTCTTTGTGTGAGTTGGTTGGTTTAAAATTGCGTGGAGTGGAAACGGAAATGGATGGCTTTTTGTCTTCTCTATTCAGAATAATTTCGGAAGGAGTATCGCACCTACACCACGTATGGCGCTTACTGACCATTGGCCTTGAAACGAATGTCAAAACCAAGTTCTAACTTGAACCGTACACCGGCACGCTCATTAATTGAATTGACAAAGTACTGTAGATTTGATGGATCGTACAGATACTTTGGGTCCAAAAGTCCTCATTTTTTGGTAGTAGGGGTCGTGCTTGGTCATGCGTAGCATTTTACATATTTTATCGAAAGAAATCTTTTAACGTAAACCATGAGTTTATAGCTTAATCGTTCCGTTCTAGTAAATGTTTCGAGAACTGATTTCTAGCAATTTTATAAAATCTTTTGGGTAAAAACCAGGTAAGAATTTTTCGAAGATACCTAAATATTCCTTGCTAGTCACTTTTTAGACAAAAGAATTTTTCAAAATTTTGGCATTACCTTTACCCAATACCCCACACTTAGAGGAACATTGTCCCTAATGTTCTCTGAAATAGAATATTTTAGTATTTAATAAATTAAGAACAGTGCCTCTAGAATCTCTGAGTTTGGTGCAGGGATGACCCCACACTTAGAGATTTTAGTGCGTGATAATTGAAAGAGATTTGAGGAAAGATTACTTCCCTACGGCTAGGTTACTCTCCTAGTGTTGTGCTTTCTACGGTCAGGGTATCCTAATGCTGGAAAGGACCAGTCTCTTTGATAAAATTCTGCATGAAGAACAAAAAGAGAAAGGCAGCATTTCCACTATATATAACTTTTTCATACAATGCTTTAAAAAGATAAAATTAAAATTAACTAAAGTAAAGTAGTCTACGAAATACTATCCTGGCCAATGTGCTGAGCGGTGTCTGTGAAGTATCCGAAGATATCATCGTCTTCCTCAAGGGTCGGCAAATACTCTAACGGTTGTCCTACATCCAATTCGGGGCTCAGAAGCGTGTCTAGACAAAGGTCCGATGGCAACTCCAGGTGTGATAAGCTCAGAAATGGCTCTTCCTCGGGAATGTTCCCGGTAATCTCAAAAACCTGAGCCATGGGTGGCTCTACTGAGATGGGCACTATCACTAAGTGGCGGCCCTCTGGTAGCTCATGAACAGGGATTGTCTCCACGACTGGGAGAGATGAAATGGCTAGCACAGGTGGTGGGATGGGAGCAGCGTGAGTTGGAACGGCGGCTGAGGTGACTGAACGGACTGAGACCGAAGTGGAGTGCCTGGGGTAGCTTGTCGTGTCGGAGGGACATGACGTTCTAGTCTGAACGAAAACGGGCCCAGTGTACCCTTGGGCATTCCTTCACGATGAAGGTACGCTCTGAAAGCTCGGTAAAGTCTCTGCTGGTCTCTAAGTACTGCCCAAGTAACATCTGGATCATTCAAGGTGGCTCCATAATGAATCACAGTCTGCGGCTGACGTATCTCTGGTAACTCTGGAAACTCAGCTGGTCTCGATGCTAAACGTCGGGAGCGTCGCACTGGAGGGGCTGGTGGTGTCGTACTAGTGTCCTCCTCAACACTCTCAAGGATCATACGTCTTGGACCTAACTGTCTCGTGGATGGCCTAAACTGATCAGCACTGCTTCCTGAAGAATAAACTCGGGGAGTCCTCTTCCTGCGAACTGGAATGCAATAAGAAGCTCATGAACTTGGCATTTTTCCTGAATAAATTCAACAAACTTCTAAGTACTAAGCGCAAGTATGGCGCTTAGGGTTAGTGCACAGAGATAGTATATTTGTAGACTGAAAATAAGTTTGAAAATAAAATTAATAAAATAAAAGGATAAGCAAGGGGTGCCTCCCAAGAGCGCTTTGTTTATCAAGTCGTTAGAGCTCGACTTTTCCTGCCAGATCTTCAAACTGGGTCGAAGGAGAAGAGGTGCTCCTCATTTTCATGGTCTTCTAGATAAGTCTTTAACCGGTGGTCGTTGACTTTGAAATTGCCAGTAGGTCCTTCCAGTTCCACGGCTCCGTGTGGGAAAGCATGAATAACTTTGTATGGGCCACTCCATCTTGATCTGAATTTTCCAGTGAACTTTTTGAATCGGGAATTAAAGAGTAGAACTTTATCCCCAGGAGCGAACTTTGTAGATATCAGTTTTGCATCGTGTGTCAGCTTTGTTTGTTCCTTGTAGATATATGATGTCTCGTAAGCTTGGTCTCTTAATTCAGCGATTCATTCATTTGAATGTTTCGATGTCTAGTGGTTACTGAAGGATCGAGGTTACAGGTTTTTAGTGCCCAGAGAGCTTTATACTCTAGTTCTAGCGGAAGATGACAAGCTTTTTCATAGATCATTCGGTAGGGTGTAGTTCCTAGAGGATTCTTGTAAGCAGTCCGAAATGCCCACAGAGCATTATCTAGTTTCTCGGCCCATTTATTCCTATGATGGCCGACGGTGCATTCTAGAATTCTTTTGAGTGCTCTGTTAGTGACCTCTGCTTGTCCGTTTGTCTGCGGATGATAGGCAGTGGACATTTTGTGAGTAACTCCGTACTGTTGCATCACTTTCATAAACTGGGTGTTACAAAAGTGCGTGCCTCTATCACTTATTATAGCACGGAGAGCTCCGAATTGGCAGAAGAGTCGCTTCAGGAAGTTGGTGACGACCTTGGAATCATTAGTTGGAAATGCTTGGGCTTCGACCCATCTGGAGACATAATCTACTGCTACGAGGACATATTTTTTCCCATTAGACTTAGGGAATGGCACATAAAGTCTGATCCCCATATATCGAAGATCTCGCAAGCTTGGATATTTGTCCGAGGCATCTCATTCTTCATTGAGATAATACCTTGCCTTTGGCATGCGTCGCAACGCTTTACAAGCTCTTGCGCATCTCGGAATATAGACGGCCAATAAAATCCTGATTCGTAGACTTTTCTTGCATTTAAGTTTGCTCCATGATGACCTCATGTTGGTTCATGGTGACATTGGTGAAGAATCCCTGCTGCTTGTTTCTTATCTACCCACCTCCTGATTATCTGATCAGGGCAAATTCTAATCAGGAAAGAGTCTTACTAGTAGTAGTACTTGGTATCCCTGAAGAACTTCCTTCTTCGTGATGTGCTCATCCCTTTATGTACTACTCCAGCAACTAGGTAGTTGGCTATGTCAGCATACCAAGGGGTATCAGTAAATTGTGATCCTATGTTAGCTTCTCCTAAGCTCATAAGCTGTTCTTCCGGAAATTTGTCTCTGATATCTTGTTTAGCAAGTTGTTCCATCGATGGGTTCTCCAAACGACTGAGGTTGTCTGCTGCGATGTTCTCTGCTCCTTTCTTATCTTTGATCTCAATATCGAATTCTCGTAGGAGTAAGATCCATCGTAGGAGTCTTGGTTTAGCGTCTTGCTTAGTGAATAGATATTTAAGGGCTGAGTGATCTGCGTAAACCACTGTAACGACCCGTCAAAATAGCTATTGACGCGGTACATTATTCATTGATTTCATAGTGAGGTTTTGACCTCTACATGATACGTTTTGTAAATATTGCATTCTTTTGAAAAGGCACACCATAAATGAATATCCAATTCCAAGGTTTTTGACATCTGATGATTTCTACATATAGACAATTATCGTAAATAATAGTTTACAATAATAGTTTACAATAGTACATATGATAATAACTAGTTTTCGAACTCTCGTTTCGCGCTGATGGTTCAATTTTTAATGTATTTTATTGTGTTTAGTTACGGAGCCTGCGAGTGAAAAATCAACATATATGAAAAGTACCCTAAATATTTAGCGTTTTTTTAAAAGTGTCCGTTTTGCGTATAGTTAGTGACATTGTGTTCATAAAATTATTTCGAGTTTAAGGATGGTGTCGGAAAAATTTAATTTGTTGCGAGCGAGAAGATATGACTTGTTGAATATTTGAGTGGAGTTTATTTAAGATTTTTATGAAAATTTTGATTTGACGCTTTAACCCCCTGTGTTGGGGGTCGATTTTAATTTTTGAACAAAGTTTGGGGGGCTTTTGTGGTGTTACTTGAAAGAAAGAAGGGGAAAAAGGTGAAAAGACAAAAATACCCCTGGTACTATTCATAAGTTGTGTCTAATAGTTAATATGTTAATATTATTAACTTTAACACTAATAGTAATATTAATAGCAATAACAATAATAATAATAATAATAATAATAATAATAATAATAATAATAATAATAATAATAATAATAATAATAATAATAATAATAATAATAATAATAATAATAATAATAATAATAATAATAATAATAATAATAGTAATAGTAGTAGTAGTAGTAATAATAATAATAATAATAATAATAATAATAATAATAATAATAATAATAATAATAATAATAATAATAATAATAATAATAATAATAATAATAATAATAATAAGTTGATAAATGGCTACCTTCAAAGGCTTAAAAAAAATAATGAATCGCCCAAGCCTGGACTCGAACCCACAACCACTTGCTATCCCGACAACACCAAAGACCATCGAACCATTTTCATTTTTCCGTAATCATACCCCTTTTAAAATTTATAACCCGTATTTACTTTTATTTTCAACTTCATCTTCCTCACTAATAATCAAAAGCATCGATCAGGGAGCTTTAAAATCAAAATAACGAAATTATTTTTATTTAAGACACATAAACATCCATTAATATATATATATATATATATATATATATATATATATATATATATATATATATATATATATATATATAGTTGTGTTTGTAATTTAAACAAGAAAAATAAAAATAAAAAAAACACTTCTGCTGCTCGACGCAGATATAAAAAAAAAAGAAATTGATTGATCAATGAGAACGTTTTTAGATTATGCTTTCAACACAAAATGTGTTTTAAATCGTCTTTAAAAACTTTACAAATTGTCAATTTCAACAGAAACATTAACACAATTACAAATTTTGTGATGAACACAATTTTGACTTTAAAAAACTAAAACTTTGACTTCGAAATTACGAATCGATAAAAGGAATTGGAGGTTGTAACTTTGCAGATAGTTTGAATAAGGGTTTCCTAACGACTCTGCAACATTACATTTTTAAATTTGATTCCAGATTGTGTTTTGGCTAAAAAGTGGAATAACAGAGAATGAACGAGCTGTTATTTTTATTATTTTTGTTTTTAATTCCCAATTGCAGTTGTGAATAGCAGTATGTGAAGGAAGTAATTAACTGATTGAAGCAGTAATATGATACCATCGATTTTTTTTGTATAGCCAATGAAATCGACATCCTTACCTACTCAGACAAAAAGGACGATAAAGAAAAATAAAATAAGAAAAGTGATATCGAATGAAATCTGATTTCAGTTATATTCGATGTATATATTTAACATATTTGTTTGTATCTGATGTTATGCGAGGTGTATATAAAATAGTTATATTTTTACTACGAAATACTATTAAATACGATACAATTTTACACAAGTTATTTATTTATTTATTTATAGAGTGGATATACCTAAACCTTGCTACAACACTATAGGCAGTGTACCTAATCGTATAGTAGTATAGTTTTTAGTAAGTCCGGTTCGTTCCGCAGGGAGCTAGGCAAGTTTATATATATATATATATATATATATATATATATATATATATATATATATATATATATATATATATATAAGTAGTATCATTATTATAAAAGGGGGTTTTTACCGTTTAATGATCGGTTTGTCGATTTTATGTCTTAAGTCGCAATTAAAACCTAATGTAAAATATTAAAAATACAAATGACTTAATTTAAAGCGTAAAGTAAATGACGATAATTAAAATGCGATAATTAAAAGTACGATAATTAAAATGACAGTAAATAAAAGTGCGATGAGATATAAAATAAAGGAATTATGCTTATTTAAACTTCCGTAATCATGATGTTCGACGTGTTGATTTTAATTTATTTTCATGGGTTAATTGTCCTTTGTCCTGGATTATTCGATATGTCCATACGGTTTCGTCCATAACAGTCCATCAGTCATAATTATAAAGTGCGAGAGTCTTCGTCAAATTATCCTTATACCTGAAGTCAAATATTCCAACTAATTGGGGATTCGAACTGTAACAAGGTCTTAATACTTTGTTTAATGAATACACCAGGTTATCGACTGCGTGTAATCCAAGGTTTTACTACTTTGTTAACAATTACAAAAATTACCCTTGAATGTAATCCACCCCTGTCTTAATGAGTTCATTAACTATTAATCCATCCCCGTGTCCGGTAAAATGAACGATAATTCGTATTTATAGATTTCCCGCCCACCGTACCTGATTAAGCGTATGTGGTTATATATAGATACGTCAAATTGTAACCTTTATATTAAATTAACGAGGTATCGTTTGGTTAATATAAAGCCCATTAATAGCCCATAGTCTAATTTCCACAAGTGTCGTTCTTTTGTCCAAACCCCAATTATGGTACAAAGCCCAATTACCCCGTCTTTAATATTTAGCCCAACATCACGATTACTTCGGCTTAAATAAGCATGATAATAACTTAGCTACGAGACATTAATTTAAAAAGGTTGAACATAACTTACAATGAGTATTAATCGCGTAGTGTTACACGGACAGAGTTTCGACTTACAAACTTACAACATTCGCCACTATAACCTTATTATTATTAACTTAAAATTAAAATTAAAATTAAAACTAAAATATAAATATAAATATATATTGAGAGTGAGAGAGATTGAATATTGTGTATTAAATTCGGCCAGAACACACGAAATTTATAGGACCTGAGCTGCTACAGTATGCCATGTGACCGCATGGTTTTTGTGTGTCCAGGCCATGCGATCGCATGGCCAGCTGGATCAGACCAACATCCTCTTGTTTGCTAGTTTGCCGACGGTTTTTAATATATAATATAATATATATATAATTTTAAGAATTATTTATATACTATATTATATTCATGTTGATAATGCTAAAAACGAACATATATTTCTTAGCATTATCCCTCAAGAAAGACAAGATTTTAGTTGCAATTGTTCTATTTACAAGTGATATTCGTTTAAATATTAATAGGTGAAGACAAAAGACAGATTCGACGATTTGAAGACGCAAACGAGCAAAAAGCTAAAAAGTACAAAGTACAATCAAAGTGGTTCAAATTATTGATGAGAAACGTCTAGAAATTACAAGAGTACGAGCCGTAAAACGCAAAGTACAAGATATTAAATAGTACGAAAGGACGTTAGAAAATCCGGAACCGGGACCAGAGTCAACTCTCAACGCGCGACGTAATGGAGCTAAAATTACAAGTCAACTATGCACATAAATATAATATAATATATAAATAATTCTTTAAATTATATATATATTATATATATTTAAAAAAATCGTCGGCAAACTAGCAAACAAGTGCATGTGGTGAGATCCAGCTGGCCATGCGATCGCATGGCCTGGAACCTTTAAATCCATGCGATCGCATGGCAGCCTGTAGCAGGCCAAGTCCTATAAATTTCGCGTGTTTTGGCCGAATTTATTACCTTTTAATTCAATCTCTCTCATTCTCGTATATATATTTATATTTATATTTTAATTATAATTTTAATATTAAAGTTTAATAATAAGGTTATAGTGGCGAATGTTGTAAGTGTGTAAGTCGAAATTCTGCCCGTGTAATGCTACGCTATTATTAATCATTGTAAGTTATGTTCAACCTTTTTAAATTAATGTCTCGTAGCTAAGTTATTATTATGCTTATTTAAATCGAAGTAATCGTGATGTTGGGTTAAATATTAAAGACGGGGTAATTGGGCTTTGTACCATAATTGGGGTTTGGACAAAAGAACGACACTTGTGGAAATTAGACTATGGACTATTAATGGGCTTTATATTAACTAAACGATACCTCGTTAATTTAATATAAAGATTACAATTTGACGTATCTATATATAACCACATACGCTTAATCGGGTATGGTGGGCGGGATATCTATAAATACGAATTATCATTCATTTTACCGGATACGGGGATGGATTAATAGTTAATGGACTCATTAAAACAGGGGTGAATTATGTACAAGGACACTTGGCGTAATTGTTAACAAAGTATTAAAACCTTGGGTTACACGCAGTCGATATCCTGGTGTAATTATTAAACAAAGTATTATGACCTTGTTACAGTTTAAGTCCCCAATTAGTTGGAATATTTAACTTCGGGTATAAGGATAATTTGACGAAGACTCTCGCACTTTATATTTATGACTGATGGACTGTTTTGGACAAAAACCAGATGGACATATCGAATAATCCAGGACAAAGGACAATTAACCCATGGTAATAAATTAAAATCAACACGTCAAACATCATGATTACGGAAGTTTAAATAAGCATAATTCCTTTATTTCATATTTCATCGCAATTTTATTTACTGTCATTTTATTTATCGCACTTTTAATTATCGTACTTTTTAATTATCGCAACTTTTATTTATCGTCATTTTATTTATCGCACTTTTAATTATCGCAATTTTATTATCGTCATTTACTTTACGCTTTAAATTAAGTTATATTTATTTTTAATATTTTACATTAGGTTTTAATTGCGACTTAAGTTTTAAAATCGACAAACCGGTCTTTAAACGGTAATAACTCCCCTTTATAATAATAATAATACTACTACTTATATATATATATATATATATATATATATATATATATATATATATATATATATATATATATATATATATATATATATATTATTTATACAAATATAGTTTTAAAAATATAGCGTTTTAAAAAAAAAAGATTTTTATAAAAATACGTTTTATATAATACAATCAAAAATATAAAATAAAAAGAAAAATATATATCTATATTTTTAAGTTTAGTTAAATTTAAAAAGTTTATATTTCTATTTATTGTGAAAAAGTTATAAAAACTAATAAGTAAATTTTTCTTATTTATAAGTTTAAAAGGTTTGATAATTTTTAGTGTAATTAGAGTTAAATTGTTAGTATATTATGCATGTATAACCTAGATTGATGCTATTTAACATTATTTGAAGCCTTAAACTTCAAATTTTTTAGAAATCTAGGGTTTGTGTTCTTGAGCAATTTGGGACTTTTTGATATAAACAGGTTATGACCAAATTTTGTCAAGAATTATTGCTAAATTAAGTAGTGTAACATGTTTAGGTAGCTAAATGATCCAAACTTTGATCCTAAACATGATATTTGAGAATTAAAGTGGACTTTTTAAGTCTAAAATTCATGAACTTGATTAAATTAATGTAAATGCCATTTGAAACTTGTTTAATTGCTAGTAATGGTTATTTTAACATGTTATTTGAGTTAAATGCTTATAAACTTTGTAAACATTTTCATATATGCTTATTTGAAAAAGTGTAGAATTGATAAAAATATGAAAATGAGTATAAATTTAATATGGATTAAACATGTTATTGTAATTATTTTAATTTGTTATTTTGCTAACACTAATGCATATTTGGATGCACAAATTTTGTGTTTAATGTTTTTTGCAGAAATATACCGAATCTAGCGGTGCATCATCATCCAGACAACCTGAAAACGAACCACAGCCAGAAATGCAATATGAGCCACAATATGAACCAGAACCTGAACAGGAACAACAACAAGAACAACAATATCATAATGATCAACACATACCATATTATGATCCGCAACAAGAATATGTTAATGCCTACGTACAATTTCCGATTCATCCAATAATAGAACACCCAACGATTCATGAAGAGCTGTTGCATCCTAATTTGAGATTTGATCGAAGCTGGAGAGATTACCCGACGTACTAAAGTAACAAATTTAAACTGGTAATGAAAAATGTAGAAGTACCGAGGGTAATCGATTGGGAGCCTTTGGAAAGGGTCCAACTAGTTAACTCAGTTAGGCAGCATCTAATCCAAAGGTATGGAAACTCTTCTTTTCCCGATTGGGAACGTTTATTCACCATTCGTAGGCCTGTATATAAGGAATGGTGTGTTGAGCTTATGAGTACTATATCACTTGATACGGATGTAGTTAGGTTAGACGATAGGAATTTTCTTAGATTTTTACTTGGCGGTAGGATGTACAGAATGTCCATGCTGGACATGGCCAGGGCTTTACAGATTTACACTCCCGCTGAATTACTACTACCTGATTGTACAAATTTGATTTATCATGGTGAAAGGGTAGATAGAAATTTTGACACTGACGCCGTCTGGAGGCGTATGTCAAATTATAATGTTTTTACGCGGGGAGGAAGACACTCCTATTTAGATATTAACAAAGCAGAGCTTCGTATTATACATAGATTTTTAGCTAATTCGATTACACAAAGAGGTAACAACAAGGAGAAAATGACTCTACACGATTTATTTTACCTTAAGTGTATTCGAAACACTAGAAGCTTTGTTAATATTCCCTACCGTGTTGGTTTTTATCTTTCCAAAATGGTGGAAGGAATACAGGACGGGGGAATAATAGGAGGGGGTATTTTTGTTACTCTCATTGGAGAGTATTTAGGCGTAGATAGGGATCAAGGGGGTCCACTGATGCTGTGTAGGGAACAGGTTGAGACTTTAGGATTGCGGGTCTATCAGGGTGCAAAGGTATTAAAGATCAGACGCAATCAGGCAGTACCATATCAGGGCCCTCATCCACAGGTAGAGAGAGGTTCAGATGAGGAAATGGAGGAAGCGGATGACATTAGGGATGTCATTAGGGAGGCTGTTACTGACATTTACCAGCGTATAGATGAGGTAGAAATGACAATTGAGGCTAGACATAGTCAGTACGAGCAGTGGCACGCCGAGAATGTGTACGAGCATTCCAGGCAACGACAGCATGATAGATGGCACTATCATCAGCATCAGATCATGAGCCAGCTATCACCTCAGGTACCAAATAACTACGTACCAACCCGACCTGCTTACTATCCGCCACACCAGCCCGATATGCGACCACCATTTACTCTCTACGACCCCAACCAAGCCTATCAGTACACCTATAACCAACCGTGGAACCCGACCGACGACATGAACTGGAACCCCTATCCAGATTGATACAGTTCCCGTTGGTGACTTTATCTTTTATTATTTTTATTTACTTATGTTTAAAACATATAATATTGTGATACTTTTATGTAATTCTTAACATTTTCTTTATTTTGTTACTAATATTTCTTATTTATAATTTGAAAGTGGGATGTTAAGTCCCATTTCAAATTACCATGCATGTTGTTATTTGTATGTATGTATATTGTCAATTGTACACAACAGGGTAAAACAGCGAACTTTCAAAGACTGGCATTAAGTTCAGCAAAAGCTACTAATTTTGACGACAAAACGAAAAACAAATTTGATGTAACAACAAGACGGAATGAACAAATGATGTGCACCATTTATCATTCAACAAACAAACGCCAGTATGTTTGGAAACTTTGGTAAAATTTAATCATTTTTCTATGCTAATCACCCTCAATAATTTAAATTGTTACTGATTTCTTGCAAATGAGGGCATTGCAAGATCTTAAGTGTGGGAAGGGTTAAATTCTTTCGGATTTTTAAAATTTTAAATTTAAACACTTGGTTACCATTAAAAATACTAGTAACGCAGTAGTTGTATTAGAATCCAGTGCTCTCTGATAATAAAGAACAGCCATAGTCTTATATACTGACTACCCAATTCTAGTAAAAATTTTAAAATTTTTCAAATAAATGAATTCAAAATCATGTTTATACATATTTATGAATGATAAAACTAGGTGTTAACACCGAAATTATTGTTACCTCGTAAAGGACATAAATTGAGAAACAACTCAAAACGTTTGAATTCATTTAAAATGGAATAGAGGAAAATAAAAAGGCAAAGAAAGAAAAATAAAAGCCAAGTGTGGGAAAAATTTACCAAGTTATTTAAAACATATATCACATATTTTTTTACAAATAATTGAAGATACTTTTGTTTTGGACGATATTAATCAATTTTACCCAGTTTATTATAATATAAATGAAATTTAAAAGGAAGTAAAGTCTTCCGAGAGAAAAATACACGCGCTTCTTGATTTAGGTCAGGAAGTTGTCGTCCAGATCAGTTGTAGAGTCTACGAAAAACCTTGAAAAGTTTTCTCGAAAATCAGCTGGAAATCCACGGACCTCAGCATCAAACAGGGTCGCCAAGTGGTCAGACTTATCCTAACCATGAGAGGATCTGTCTAGTATAATGGGGGGCACCGTGCAAATTAGCTTATAAGACTAATGAATCAGATTCCCAGAAAGGATAATCTCCTTAAAGATCAAAAATCAGCTTTTAAGACTGATATTACTCAATCCTTGAGATTGACCTTAAAGATTGAGAATTCAAACTCATGGAATTCGATGATATCTAAACTCGAGCTTGAACGAGAAAATATTTTGATCAAAATTACAAACTGATTTATTTTCTGAACCCAATTTTCAATGCGTTCATTACCATTGAACGTAAAATCCTAGGAATTCACCTGAAATTCATTAGGTCACCTGAACCAAATCGGGTGTCAACTGTAAGAACGGTGGTTGCATAGCATGGTCGAAGACAGGACCTTGTCCCAGACCGAAAAACTATAGGGTGATCTTTACTATTGCTCCTATAAAGGATAGTAATTGCATCCGACACGATATAGACCATAATCAAAAGCATGTCACTGGACATTGCCTTAACAGTTGCTTGTTCAACGCTTTCCTTTACAACCGGACGGTAGTTTACCGAAAGGTAATATACGGAGCAAATATACTGGACGTGTTGCTTTCCTAATACAAGGTTAGCAAGTGGGTGACACAAAACCATAAGTTTTGAGCTAAAATTTTCAAATCTGAAACTGATAATGCTAAAAACGAACATATATTTCATAGCATTATCCCTCAAGAAAGACAAGCTATTAGTTGCAATTGTTCTATTTACAAGTGATATTCGTTTAAATAATAAAAGGTGAAGACAAAAGACAGATTCGACGAATTGAAGACGCAAACGACCAAAAAGCTCAAAAGTACAAAGTACGATCAAAGAGGTTCCAATTATTGATGAGAAACGTCTCAAAATTACAAGAGAACAAGATTCGAAACGCAAAGTACAAGATATTAAATTATACGCAAGGACGTTCAAAAATCCGGAACCAGGACCAGGGTCAACTCTCAACGCTCGATGCAACGGACTAAAAATTACAAGTCAACTATGCACATGAATATAATATAATATATAATTAATTCTTAAAATTAATTTTTATATTATATTATATTATATAAACAGTCGGCAGAAGAAAATAACAACATGTGAGCCTCCCCAGCTGGCCATGCGATCGCATGAGCTGAAGGAGCAAAACTCATGCGATCGCATGAGCCTCTTTTTCAGTTCACAGGCCTATAAAATTCGCAGTTTGGAGCATCATATAACACATCTTTTTCCTTCTTCTTACTCAACGTATAATATATATATATATATTATAATTTTAATTTTAATTTTAATTTTAATTCTAATAATAAGGGTATGTTAGCGAATGTTGTAAGGGTGTAAGTCGAAATTCTGTCCGGGTAACGCTACGCTATTTTTAATCATTGTAAGTTATGTTCAACCTTTTTAATTTAATGTCTCGTAGCTAAGTTATTATTATGCTTATTTAATACCGAAGTAATCATGATGTTGGGCTAAAAATATTAAAATTGGGTAATTGAGCTTTGTACCATAATTGGGGTTTGGACAAAAGAACGACACTTGTGAAAATTAGACTATGGGCTATTAATGGGCTTTATATTTGTTTAACTAAATGATAGTTTGTTAATTTTAATATAAAGATTTACAATTGGACGTACCTATAAATAACCATATACACTCGATCTGACACGATGGGCGGGATATTTATATGTACGAATAATCGTTCATTTAACCGGACACGGGAATGGATTAATAGTTAATAGGTTTATTAAAACAAGGGTGAAATTATGTACAAGGACACTTGGCATAATTGTTAACAAAGTATTAAAACCTTGGGTTACACGCAGTCGATATCCTGGTGTAATTATTAAACAAAGTATTAAAACCTTGTTACAGTTTAAGTCCCCAATTAGTTGGAATATTTGACTTCGGGTATAAGGATAATTTGACGAGGATACTCGCACTTTATATTTATGACTGATGGACTGTTATGGACAAAAACCAGACGGACAAATTGAATAATCCAGGACAAAGAACAATTAACCCATGGGAATAAACTAAAATCAACACGTCAAACATCATGATTACGGAAGTTTAAATAAGCATAATTCCTTTATTTTCATATTTAATTGCACTTTTAATTATCGCACTTTTATTTATTGTTATTGTATTTAATTGCACTTTTAATTATCGTACTTTTTAATTATCGCAAGTTTATTTTATCGCACTTTTATTTATCGCAATTTCATTATCGTTATTTACTTTACGCTTTAATTTAAGTCTTTTATTTATTTAATATTTTACATTAGGTTTTAACTGCGACTAAAGTTTTAAAATCGACAAACCGGTAAAAACCCCCTTTTATAATAATAATATTACTTATATATATTTGTATTTTTATAAATTAAAACTAATATATTAAGCTTTGTTTAAAAGATTCCAAGTGGAACGAACCGGACTTACTAAAAACTACACTACTGTACGATTAGGTACACTGCCTATAAGTGTTGTAGCAAGGTTTAGGTATATTCATTCTATAAATAAATAAATATCTTGTGTAAAATTGTATCGTATTTAATAGTATTTTCTAGTAAAAATAAAGCTATTTCATATACACCTCGCATAACACCAAGTATTTTTGGCCTCGCTGCCGGGGAACATATCTGCTTAAACGCCGGAAGCGCAACGCTATATAAAAAAAAGAATTTTTTTTAGTTTACTTATATAAAAAATACGCTTTTGTAAAAATATGTTTTAAATATTCGAAAATATAAAAAGAAAAACAAAAATATAAATATTTTTAAGAGTTTGTAAAATATTTAAGTTCTATAAAAGTTTCTTTATCTTTATTTTATAAAAATATAAGTTTTATTTAAATTATAAATATATATTATAAATATATAATTCAGCAAAACAGAAAAAAAAATATATATATATATATATATATATATATATATATATATATATATATATATATATATATATATATATATATATATATATATATATATATATATATATATATATATATATATATATATATATATATATATAAACTCTCGGCCTGGTACTGTTACAGCCCGTATCCTGGCCCAAAACCTTAGCTCATGCGATCGCATGAGCCCGAAGGCAAAATCTCATGCGATCGCATGAGAGTGTCTGACACGCCACAAGAAACCCTAGTTCAGCATTAATTACGGTAATTATTATTATTATTTATTATAACCCTAATTAGGGTTTAGTATTTAATTAGTTAATTTAGTTTTATTATTTATTTTGTATTTTTAGTTTATTTAGTTTTAATTAAATTATAAAATTAATAGTTTTATAAAATAAATAATATAAAAATAATAATTTTATAAAAATTGTACTTTTTACAACTTTAGGTATATTTTTATATTTTGTATCTTTTTAATCGTTTTAGCATAATATTTTTATTTTTCGCTCGTATTTAGTTTTAAATCATAGTATTTGCCATAGTTATTTTTATTTCTAAATTTTTAGGCTTTGCCGTAAAATTCCTTAAGTGCTTTTTCTTTAGACTAAGATTTAGGTGCTTTAGAATTTTGCGACGTTGTTCTAAGTTTTTAGTACCTTTTTAAGATATTGCCATTTGGGATATAGAATTCCTTGTAAGCTTTAATATTTTTAGACGCAACTTTTAATTCTTAGTTTTTAGTTCCTTTTTAAGTTTTGACGCGCTACTTTCTTATTTTTATTTTTCGCCGCCTATTATTTTTCAATCTTTTATTTTTCGACGTTTTTCGACGCGCTCTTTTTCTTTCTTATTTCTCGACATTTTAGTTTTTAGGACTTAAAATTTTCTCTATTTCTTATCTAATATTTCTTTAAATTTCAAACGAAAATTTATTTTAAGCGGTTAAATTGATAGACATCAAAATTTTCTGGTTCGTAGTAATAGTTGGATTTGTACGTGGACCGGGTTATTGGAGCCAAACAGTACTCAATTATATTGTGACCAAACGAATCCTGCCCCTCTGCTGCATCTTTTGGCTATTCGAAACGTGGGCAAAATCAGAAAAGTCTATTAATTGGATAACTTATATAATTTTTCTTTCTTTTTAAAAACTAATAGGATATTCAGTGAATGCACCGAGCAAAACGTTCACCACCTTTTGTACGTTCACCACCTGTAACTCGATCAAGACATCTAGCAAATATTGTCGTCGTTGATTTTTCTTTAGAATCGTCATCCAGTCGACCAAGTACTCCAATTCAAATTTCCGATAATCCATTTTTTGAACCCGACCTCACAATTGAGAATCCGGAGAATATTCAGGGACAATTCATAGATCCTGAACCATTAATCTTTCCTCCAGAACCACCAATCATTCAAACAGAGATTGTTGAGGAACGAACCATTAAATCAGAATCCTATAGTGATTCAGATTCAACAAATTCAATTATGGAGAATCTGGAACCTCTAAGTATGGAAGACCGAATGAGAGCTAAACACACTGGCCAAGGTCACGCAATTACTCATCCAGACATTAATGCGCCAGATTATGAAATCAAAGGACAAATTCTACACATGGTAACTAATCAATGCCAATTTAGTGGTGCGTCGAAGGAAGATCCAAATGAACATCTTCGTACCTTTAATAGGATCTGCACTCTATTTAAAATAAGAGAAGTTGAAGATGAACAGATATATCTCATGTTATTTCCCTGGACTTTAAAGGGAGAAGCCAAAGATTGGTTGGAATCGTTACCTGAAGAGGCGATTGATACATGGAACGTTTTAGTTGAAAAATTTCTTAAACAATTCTTTCCGGCATCTAAAGCCGTAAGACTTCAAGGAGAAATTATTACGTTCACACAGAAGCCAAATGAAACTCTATATGAGGCATGGACAAGATTTGGAAAGTTATTGAGAGGATGTCCGCAACATGGTTTAGACACCTGTCAAATAGTACAAATATTCTACCAAGGATGCGACATCACTACAAGAAAAGACATAGATATAGCAGCAGGTGGTTCTATTATGAAGAAAACAGAAATTGATGCTTACAAAATTATTGATAACACTGCTTCCCACTCACATGAGTGGCACCAAGAAAAAGATATCGTTAGATCATCTAAAGCAGCTAGAGCCGATTCTAGCCATGACTTAGATTCCATTTCTGCAAAGATAGATGCTGTCGAGAGACGAATGGAAAAGATGACTAAAGATATCCACTCAATACGAATTAGTTGTGAGCAGTGTGGAGGACCACATTTATCAAAAGATTGTCTTAGTATTGAACTAACAATGGAACAAAGAGAGAATGTTTCATACATAAACCAAAGGCCTGGAAATAATTATCAGAATAATTATCAACCGCCAAGACCAATTTACAATCAAAACCAGAATTATAATCGAAATGCTCCATACAATAACCAACAAGGTCCTAGCAATCAACAAGTATCCAATAATACTTACAACCAGCAAAGACCTAATTTTCAAAACAAACCACCACAAACGGATGATAAAAAGCCAAATTTAGAAGATATGATGACGAAGCTAGTGGAATCTCAAACTCAGTTTTTCACATCTCAGAAACAAACCAATGAACAAAATGCTCAAGAATTTAGAAATCAACAAGCTTCTATTCAAAATCTGGAACAAGAAGTAAGTAACCTAGCAAGGTTAATAAGTGAAAAAAACCGGGAAGTTTACCTAGTGATACAAATGCTAACCCCCGGAATGAAACAGCTAAAGCCATTACCACAAGAAGTGGTATTACACTTAAACCACCTGAAATACCTGTAATTTCTGATGAAGCTATTCCTACTCCACAAGAACCACAACCTGAACAAGATAAGGAAAAGAACCGGTAGTTGAAAATGTTAATGAAGATAACACAGTTAAGGCTAAACCTTATGTTAAACCATACCAACCACCACTTCCTTACCCCAAGTAAAATGAGAAAAGAGAGACTTGAAGCCGAGCAATCCAAATTCTTGGATATGTTTAAATAGATAAATGTAAATCTTCCTTTCATTGATGTGATTTCAGGAATGCCTAGATATGCTAAATTTCTGAAAGATCTAATCTCAAATAGAAAGAAAATGGAAGAACTCTCGGCTGTTACTATGAATGCTAATTGTTCAGCAGTGCTGTTGAATAAGATACCAGAAAAACTATCTGATCCAGGAAGTTTCACAATTCCATATTTTCTGGGTAGTCTTAGTTCAATAGAAGCATTGGCAGACTTAGGTGCTAGTATAAATTTAATGCCGTATTCACTATACACTAAACTAGACCTTGGAGAATTGAAACCAACAAGAATAAGCATACAACTAGCCGATAGATCAGTAAAATATCCTAGACGGATAATGGAAAACATGCTAGTTAAAGTTGGTACTTTAGTATTTCCAGTAGATTTTTTTATCTTGGACATGGAAGAAGATTCTCGAGTACCTCTCATATTAGGAAGACCATTCTTAAACACGGCTAAAGCAATAATAGACGTGTTTGGTAAGAAACTGACCCTAAGTATAGAGGACGAGAGTGTTACCTTTTCAGTTGATAGAGCAATGCAACAACCGCAATCTGCAGATGTTACATGTTATTATATTCAAACTATAGAATCACATGCAGAATTGTTAAAAGAATTTCCAGAATTACAAGGAACAGGAGAATGTTCTTTAGGAGAAGGAACTGAACCAATTGATGAAACTGAAATGTTAGCTACACTTATGGCTAATGGATATGAACCAACAACAGAAGAAATTCAAATGCTAAAAGAAGAAGACAGATATCGATATAAATCATTGATAGAAGAACCACCGACATTAGAGTTAAAGCTACTTCCAAATCATTTGGAATATGCTTATTTACATGGTGAATCTAAATTACATGTAATAATATCGTCTTCTCTTACTGAAAATGAAAAATCTCAACTTATTTCTGTGTTAAAAGCTCATAAACCAGCCATTGCATGGAAGATTCATGATATTAAAGGAATAAGTCCTTCGTATTGCACACATAAAATCCTTATGGAAGAAGGTCATAAAACGTATGTGTAACGCCAACGAAGACTAAATCCGAATATGCAAGATGTTGTTAAGAAAGAAATTATTAAACTGCTTGATGCAGGTTTAATTTATCTAATTTCTGATAGTCCATGGGTAAGCCCATTTCAATGCGTACCTAAGAAGGGTGGCATGACTGTCATTACAAATGAGAAAAATGAGCTTATTCCTACTAGGACTGTAACAGGATGGCGTGTTTGTATTGATTATAGAAAATTAAATGATGCCACCAGAAAAGATCACTTTCCCTTACCTTTCATTGATCAAATGTTGGAAAGATTAGCCAGAAATAGTTACTATTGTTTTCTTGATGGTTTTTCCAGATATTTTCAAATTCCAATAGCACCCGATGACCAAGAAAAAACCACGTTCACGTGCCCTTATGGTACTTTTGCTTACAAACGCATGTCATTTGGACTTTGCAACGCCCCTGCAACCTTTCAAAGGTGCATGATGGCGATTTTTCACGACATGATAGAAGAATGCATGGAAGTTTTCATGGATGACTTTTCAGTCTTCGGTGATACTTTTGAATCATGTCTAGTTAATCTTGAACGAATGCTTATTAGATGTGAACAATCAAATCTAGTACTTAATTGGGAGAAATGCCATTTCATGGTTAAAGAAGGCATCGTTCTTGGTCATAATATTTCAAAGGAAGGAATTGAAGTGGATAGAGCTAAAGTAGATGTAATTGCTAAACTTTCACATCCTACCAATGTTAGAGGAGTTAGGAGTTTTCTAGGGAATGCCAGTTTTTACCGACGTTTTATAAAAGATTTTTCTAAAATTGCCACTCCTATGAATAAACTCCTAGAAAAGGATGCTCCATTCATCTTTTCAGATGAATGTATCAAATCTTTTAATATTCTTAAAGAGAAACTCACTAATGCGCCGATTATGATAACTCCAAATTGGAATTTACCGTTTGAACTTATGTGCGATGCAAGTGATTTTGCAATGGGAGCCGTTTTTGGACAAAGGATTGAAAAACGGTTTCAACCTATATATTATGCTAGTAAGATATTACAAGGAGCACAAACAAATTACACAACTACTAAAAAAGAACTCCTTGCTATTGTCTTTGCTTTTGATAAATTTCGTTCATATCTCGTTCTAGCTAAAACGGTGGTCTATACCGACCATTCTGCTCTTAGATATCTATTTTTGAAACAAGATGCTAAACCACGATTAATCCGTTGGATCTTACTCTTACAAGAGTTTGATATTAAAATCCGAGATAAAAAGGGAGCAGAAAATCTCGCCGCTGATCATCTTTCTCGTCTTGAAAATCCCGAATTAGAAGTTCTAAATGAATCAGCCATACAAGACAACTTTCCCGATGATTATCTATTGAAGATAGATTATAATGAAATTCCATGGTTTGCAGACTATGCAAACTATTTAGTATGTGGATTCCTTGAAAAAGGATTGTCGTACCAAAAACGAAAGAAATTCTTTAGTGATATAAAACACTATTTCTGGGAAGATCAACATTTGTTTAAAAGTTGTCCAGATGGAATAATACGCCGATGTGTATTCGGAGATGAAGCTAGTAAAATCTTAAACCATTGTCACACATGACCAACATGAGGGCATTATGGGCCTCAACTAACAGCTAGAAAAGTTTAAGATGCTGGATTCTATTGGCCTACAATTTACAAAGACGCACACCTTCTTTGCAAATCCTGTGATGCTTGTCAAAGGGCCGGAAAAATAAGTCAACGTGATGAAATGCCACAAAATGTCATTCAAGTATGTGAAGTATTTGACATTTGGGGTATTGACTTTATGGGTCCATTTCCAAAATCTCATAATAATCTCTATATTCTCGTAGCCATTGATTATGTATCTAAATGGGCGGAAGCACAAGCTCTCCCGACTAATGATGCACGAGTTGTAGTCAACTTTTTAAAACATCTTTTTGCAAGGTTTAGAACACCGAAAGCTTTAATAAGTGATCGGGGAACTCATTTTTGTAATAATCAACTTGAGAAAGTTCTCAAAAGATATGGAGTAACTCATAAAATCTCCACTGCATATCATCCACAGACAAGTGGACAAGTTGAAAATACCAACCGAGCTTTAAAACGTATTCTAGAGAAAACCATAGGATCAAATCTGAAGGAATGGTCCATTAAATTGGAGGATGCACTCTGGGCTTTTAGAACAGCCTACAAAACTCCAATTGGAACCACACCTTTTAGACTCGTTTACGGAAAAGCATGTCATCTTCCAGTAGAAATTGAACACAAAGCATTTTGGGCTTTGAAGACATGTAATCTTGATTTACATGAAGCCGGACGTCTATGATTAAGTCAACTAAATGAATTAGAAGAATTAAGACAAGAAGCATACGAAAATTCGTTAATCTATAAAGAAAGAACGAAGAAATGGCATGATAAAAGAATCAGAAGTTCAAAAGAATTTAAAGAAGGAGACAGAGTTCTTCTTTTCAATTCACGATTCAAGCTATTTCCTGAAAAATTGAAATCAAGATGATCTGGACCATTCATAGTCAAAAGAGTTTTCCCATACGGAACAGTAGAATTGATAAATTCAAATGGGATTGAATTTAAGGTTAATGGTCACAGAGTTAAACATTACATAGATAGTCCGATGAGAGTCGACAACGAAGTTAATCACAATTTCAACACCACAGCTAACTAAGTGTAGGGAGAATCAAGTCTTTAAAGGATAATATGTATTTCTGTTAGAGTTAGATTTTCTGTTTTTGTGTAGTTCTCGAAAATGGAACCCGAATGGTCTTTCCCTAGCAGACCCTAAAGAACTAGTCTTCTCTCCCCATTCTGAATTTTTATTTTTTTTAGGTTTTACGAAATGAAGACTTCCTGTGAATTAAACCATGGTCTAATGCTACACGCTTTGATCACTAAACGTAATAATGACACCCTTCCAAGTGAAATAGTATCATTAATCAGAGGTGAATTGGACGGAGTAAGAAAAGAATCCAGGAACGAAAATAATAAGTTACAATTTGGTAAAGGAAAATCAAAATCCGCAGCGAAAAGAAGAGCACGACACCTTAAAAGATGTCACAAATGCGGAAAATGGTCACACGAAGGTAAATGTTCAAATAATCAAACCTATTCAAACACCGAATTTGTTACTTTATGCAGAGACAGACCGTTCATATGTTTAGAAGAAAAAACATTAAATGCTCGAGGTTACGCCTATGTAGCTATGGAAAATCAATTAGTACGACTATCTTATGAGTGGGCTAGAGCATATCACTAAGAAATCTATTTCACAGGTAATTTGTACAGTTTTTATTTTTATTTTTATTTTTAACCTTTTGATAATAAACGCTAATTTGTTCACTATAAAGTATTAAATTGATATTCAATAAAATTAGGTCTTGCGACCGAAATTATTGATATCATACAAAAATTTATTACATCACTGCGAAATTTACCGTTTATTCTTAAGGTATAAATATCTTTAATCAATCAACCAAAATATTTCAAAAATTCGTCATGAGTTAAATTAGGTCGTTGAACCGAAATTGCTTTACCCGAGGGAGGGACGAGAACTTTTATTATCATTATTTTTAATCTTATTGAATTAAAGTATACCAAAAACATTTAAAAAAAACCCAAAAATCTTTACTTTTAAAAACCGCGCTTTGAATTGACGAATTTTAAAATTTTGTCGAGGGACGGACTAGGACAACGATCCGAAACGCCCTCGCTCCTAAAAAGAAATAAATTTTTAAAATTTTATTAATTTATGTTTTAGAAATTATAACCTTTTATATATAAAAAAAAGCCAATATGTTTGGAAACTTTGGTAAAATTTAATCATTTCTACGCTAATCACCCTCAATAATTTAAATTGTTACTGATTTCTTGCAAATGAGGGCATTGCAAGAACTTAAGTGTGGGAAGGGGTTAAATTCTTTCAGATTTTTAAAATTTTTACTTTATACAGTTGGTTATCATTAGAAATACTAGTAACGCAGTAGTTGTATTAGAATCTAGTGCTCTCTGATAATAAAGAACAGCCCTAGTCTTATATACTAACTACCCAATTCTAGTAAAATTTTCAAAATTTTCAATTAAATGAACTCAAAATCATGTTTATACATATTTATGAACAATAAAACTCGGTGTTAACACCGAAATTATTGTTACCTCAGAAAGGACATAAATTGATAAACAACCCAAAATGTTAGAATTCATTTAAAATGGAATAGAGGACAATAAAAAGGCAAATAAAAGAAAATAAAAAGCCAAGTGTGGGAAAAATTACCAAGTTATTTAGAAAAGATGGATCTACACGATGAATCAATTCCATCATTTAAAGGAAGTAAAGTCTTCCGAAAAAGAAACGCGCTTCTTGATTTAGGTCATGAAGTTGTCGTCCAGACCAGCTGTTGGTTGACGAAAAATCTAGAAAAGTCATCTCTAAAATCAGCAGGAAATCCACGGACCTCAGCATCAAACAGGGTCGCCAAGTGGTCAGACTTATCCTAACCATGAGAGGATCTGTCTTGTTAAATGGGGATGACGCCGTGCAAATTAGCTGGATAAGACTAATGAATCAGATCCCCAGAAAGGATAATCTCCTTTAAAGATCAAAAATCAGCTTTTAAGATTGATATTACTCAATCATAGAGATTGACCTTAAAGATTGAGAATTACAAACTCATGGAATTCAATGATATCTAAACTCGAGCTTGAACGAGAAAATATTTTGATCAAATTAAAACCGATTTGTTTTCTGAAAACCCATTTTCAATGCGTTCATTACCATTGAACGTAAAATCCTAGGAATTCACCTGGAATTCATTAGGTCACCTGAACCAAATCGGGTATCAACCGTAAGAACGGTGGTTGCATAGCATGGTTGAAGACAGGACCTTGTGCCAGACCGGAAAATTATAAGGGTGAGCTTTACTATTACTCCTACAAAGGATAGTAATTGCGTCCGACAAATTATAGACCATAATTAAAAGCATGTCAGGGGACATTGCTTTAACAGTTGCTTGTTCAACGCTTTCCTTTACAACCGGACGGTAGTTTATCGAAAGGTAATATATGGAGCAAGTATACTGGACGTGTTGCTTTCCCAATACAAGGTTAGCAAGTGGGTGACACAAAACCACAAGTTTTGAGCTAAAATTTTCAAATCTGAAACCCACCAAACCCACAAAAAGAATTTGCAAACACCGGTGAAGGGTTAATCCGGAAAACTTATCTAGGGTAAAAGCTAGATTTAATTTTCAAAAGATCAAATGTTTTCATAAAGATCCAATTTCCCTAATGGATCTAAATTTTATAGTCATGTGGGACTGTAAACCACATCGTTACTACCATTGTTTATACCGCCGTATAGAAATCACTGATGTACAAAGTGTGAAGAATAAAGAAATGATTCTAGTATATTTCAAGACTATATTGCTTGAGGACAAGCAACACTCAAGTGTGAGAATATTTGATAATGCTAAAAACGAACATATATTTCATAGCATTATCCCTCAAGAAAGACAAGCTTTTAGTTGCAATTGTTCTATTTACAAGTGATATTCGTTTAAATAATAAAAGGTGAAGACAAAAGACATATTCAACGAATTGAAGATGCAAACGACCAAAAAGCTCAAAAGTACAAAGTACAATCAAAGAGGTTCCAATTATTGATGAGAAACGTCTCAAAATTACAAGAGAACAAGATTTGAAACGCAAAGTACAAGATATTAAATTATACGCAAGGACGTTCGAAAATTCGGAACCGGGACCAGAGTCAACTCTCAACACTCGACGCAACGGACTAAAAATTACAAGTCAACTATACACAAGATTATAATATAATATATAATTAATTCTTAAAATTAATTTATATATTATATTATATTATATAAACCGTCGGCAGAAGAAAACAACAACATGTGAGCCTCCCCAGCTGGCCATGCGATCGCATGAGCTGAAGGAGCAAAACTCATGCGATCGCATGAGCCTCTTTTTCAGTTCACAGGCCTATAAAATTCGCAGTTTGGAGCATCATATAACACATCTTTTTCCTTCTTCTTACTCAACGTATAATATATATATATATATATTATAATTTTAATTTTAATTTTAATTTTAATTCTAATAATAAGGGTATGTTAGCGAATGTTGTAAGGGTGTAAGTCGAAATTCTGTCCGGGTGACGCTACGCTATTTTTAATCATTGTAAGTTATGTTCAACCTTTTTAATTTAATGTCTCGTAGCTAAGATATTATTATGCTTATTTATTACCGAAGTAATTATGATGTTGGGCTAAAAATATTAAAATTGGGTAATTGGGCTTTGTACCATAATTGGGGTTTGGACAAAAGAACGACACTTATGGAAATTAGACTATGGGCTATTAATGGGCTTTATATTTGTTTAACTAAATGATAGTTTGTTAATTTTAATATAAAGATTTACAATTGGACGTACCTATAAATAACCATATACACTCGATCAGACACGATGGGCGGGATATTTATATGTACGAATAATCGTTCATTTAACCGGACACGGGAATGGATTAATAGTTAATAGATTTATTAAAACAAAGGTGAAATTATGTACAAGGACACTTGGCGTAATTGTTAACAAAGTATTAAAACCTTGGGTCACACGCAGTCGATATCCTGGTGTAATTATTAAACAAAGTATTAAAACCTTGTTACAGTTTAAGTCCCCAATTAGTTGGAATATTTGACTTCAGGTATAAGGATAATTTGATGAGGATACTCGCACTTTATATTTATGACTGATGGACTGTTATGGACAAAAACCAGACGGACAAATTAAATAATCCAGGACAAAGAACAATTAACCCATGGGAATAAACTAAAATCAACACGTCAAACATCATGATTACGGAAGTTTAAATAAGCATAATTCCTTTATTTTCATATTTAATTGCACTTTTAATTATCGCACATTTATTTATTGTTATTGTATTTAATTGCACTTTTAATTATCGTACTTTTTAATTATCGCAAGTTTATTTTATCGCACTTTTATTTATTGCAATTTCATTATCGTTATTTACTTTATGCTTTAATTTAAGTCTTTTATTTATTTAATATTTTACATTAGGTTTTAACTGCGACTAAAGTTTTAAAATCGACAAACCGGTCATTAAACGGTAAAAACCCCCTTTTATAATAATAATATTACTTATATATATTTGTATTTTTATAAATTAAAACTAATATAGCGTTAAACTTTGTTTAAAAGATTCCATGGGGAACGAACCGGACTTACTAAAAACTACACTACTGTACGATTAGGTACACTGCCTATAAGTGTTGTAGCAAGATTTAGGTATATCCATTCTATAAATAAATAAATATCTTGTGTAAAATTGTATCGTATTTAATAGTATTTCTTAGTAAAAATAAAGCTATTTCATATACACCTCGCATAACATCAGAAACCCACAAAACCCACAAAACCCACAAACATTTTGCAAACACCGGTGAAAGGTTATTCCGAAAAACTTATCTAGGGTAAAAGCTAGATTGAATTTTTAATAGATCAAAGGTTTTCATAAAGATCCAATTTCCTAAAGGATCTAAATTTTCATAGTCATGTGGGACTGTAAACCACATCGTTACTACCATTATTCATACCGCCGTATTAAAATCACTGATGTACAAAGTGTGAAGAATAAAGAAGTGATTCTTGTAAAGCTATATTCAAGTTCTATATTGCTTGAGGACAAACAACGCTCAAGTGTGGGAATATTTGATAATGCTAAAAACGAACATATATTTCATAGCATTATCCCTCAAGAAAGACAAGCTTTTAGTTGCAATTGTTCTATTTACAAGTGATATTCGTTTAAATATTAATGGGTGAAGACAAAAGACAGATCCGACTATTTGAAGACGCAAACGACCAAAAAGCTAAAAAGTACAAAGTACAATCAAAGTGGTTCAAATTATTGATGAGAAACGTCTAGAAATTACAAGAGTACGAGCCGTAAAATGCAAAGTACAAGATATTAAATAGTACGAAAGGACGTTCGAAAATCCAGAACCGGGACCAGAGTCAACTCTCAACGCGCGACGCAACGGAGCTAAAATTACAAGTCAACTATGCACATAAATATAATATAATATATAAATAATTCTTAAAATTATATATATATTATATATATTTAATAAAACCGTCGGCAAACTAGCAAACAAGTGCATGTGGTGAGATCCAGCTGGCCATGCGATCGCATGGCCTGGAAGCTTTAAATCCATGCGATCGCATGGCAGCCTGTAGCAGGCCAAGTCCTATAAATTTCACGTGTTTTGGCCGAATTTATTACCTTTTAATTCAATCTCTCTCATTCTCATATATATATTTATATTTATATTTTAATTATAATTTTAATATTAAAGTTTAATAATAATAAGGTTATAGTGGCGAATGTTGTAAGTGTGTAAGTCGAAATTCTAGCCGTGTAACGCTATGCTATTATTAATCATTGTAAGTTATGTTCAACCTGTTTAAATTAATGTCTCGTAGCTAAGTTATTATTATGCTTATTTAAATCGAAGTAATCGTGATGTTGGGCTAAATATTAAAGATGGGGTAATTGGGCTTTGTACCATAATTGGGGTTTGGACAAAAGAACGACACTTGTAGATATCCTGGTGTAATTATTAAACAAAGTATTAAGAACTTGTTACACGCAGTCGATATCCTGTGTTTAAGTTTACACGTAGTCGATATCCTTCTGTAATTATTAAACAAAGTATTAAGACCTTGTTACAGTTTAAGTCCCCAATTAGTTGAAATATTTGACTTCGGGTATTGATGTTAAAGCGAAGGGGTACAAAATAGTTATATTTTTACTACAAAATACTATTAAATACGATACAATTTTACACAAGTTATTTATTTATTTATAGAGTGGATATACCTAAACCTTGCTACAACACTATAGGCAGTGTACCTAATCGTACAGTAGTGTAGTTTTTAGTAAGCCCGGTTCGTTCTACAGGGAGACGGTCACACTATATTTTTATATAACTATATTTGTACAAATATATATAATTATATATAATAATATTTATTATTATAAAAGGGGGTTTACCGTTTAATGACCGGTTTGTCGATTTTAAAACTTAAGCGTAAATATAAATGACAATAATTAAAGTGCGTAAAATAAATAAAAATATAATAATTATGCTTATTTAAACTTCTGTAACCATGATGTTTGACGTTTTGATTATTTATTACCCTGGGTTAATTGTCCTTTGTCCTGGATGTATTTGAAACCTATCTGGTTTTTGTCCATAATAGTTCATCGGTCATAATTATAAAATGCTCGGCAATTTTAACTTTATACCCGAAGTCAAATATTCCAACTAACTGGGGATTCGAACTGTAACAAGGTCTTAATACTTTGTTTAATGAATACACCAGGTTATCGACTGTGTGTAAACCAAGGTTTTAATACTTTGTTAACAATTACACCAATTACCCTTGAATGTAATCCACCCCTGTTTTAATGAGTCCATTGACTATTAATCCATCCTCGTGTCCGGTCAAATGAACAATAATTTGTATTTATAAATATCCCGCCCATCGTATCCGATTAAGCGTATGTGGTTATATATAGATACGTCAAATTGTAACCTTTATATTAAATTAACGAGGTATCGTTAATTTAATATAAAGCCAATTAATAGCCCATAGTCTAATTTCCACAAGTGTCGTTCTTTTGTTGAAACCCCAATTATGGTCCAAAGCCCAATTACCCCATCTTAATATTTAGCCCAACATCACGATTACTTCGATTTAAATAAGCATAATAATAACTTAGTTACGAGACATTAATTTAAAAAGGAGAACATAACTTACATTGAGTATTTATCGCGTAGCTTTACACAGACAGAACTTCGACTTTAGAACCCGTAAAATAACTTTTACATAAACCAAACTAATCTAATATTAAACTACACTATACTTATATATATATATATATATATATATATATATATATATATATATATAATATATAATATATATTTATTATTATTACAAAGGAGTATATGATATATATATTTTTATAGTCGACTGAAACTGGCGAATTTATAGCACTTGGCCAACTTTTTCATGCCATGCGATCGCATGGAAATAAGGCAGCAGGGCCATGCGATCGCATGGCCAGCTGGATCCAGCCTACCTTGGTTTGTTTCCTAGCTTGTCGACGTTATTTAATATAATATATAATATATAAATAATTTATATAATTATTTAAATATTATATTATATTCTTGTGCATAGTAGACTTGTAATTTTTGGTCCGTTACGTCGGGCGTTGATAGTTGGCTCAGGTCCCGGTTCCGAATTTTCGAACGTCCTTGCGTACTATTTAATATCTTGTACTTTGCGTTCTGCAACTTGTACTCTTATCATTTTTGGACGTTTCTCATCAATAAATTGAACCACTTGAATTATATCTTGTACATTTGAGCTTTTTGGTCATTTGCGTCTTCAAATCGTCGTTTTCTTCTTTTGTCTTCGCACTTATTTATTTAAACGAATATTACATAAAAATAAAACAATTACAACTAAAAGCTTTACATATTGGAAGGATATTGTGCCTAAATATATGTTCATTTGGAGCACTATCAAATATCCCCACACTTGAACGTTGCTTGTCCTCAAGCAATACAGAACTTGAAATTAAATCACACTTCACTCGAATCACTTTTTTTATTCTCACACTTTATACATCAGTGATTTTGATACGGCGGTATAAACAATGATAGTCACGATGTGGTTTACAGTCCCACATGACTATTAAAAATTTAGATCCTTTAAGGAAATTGGATCTTTATGAAAACATTTGATCTTTTTGAAAATTCAATCTAGATTTTACCCTAGATAAGTTTGCCGGAATAACCCTTCACCGGTGTTTGCAAAATATTTTTGTGGGTTGCGTGGGTTTCATATTTTTAAATTTTAGCTCAAAACTTACGGTTTTTTGTCACCCACTTTCTAACCTTGTATTAGGAAAGCACACGTCCAGTATACTTGCTCCGTATATTACCTTTCGGTAAACTACCGTCCGGTTGTAAAGGAAAGCGTTGAACAAGTAACTGTTAAGGCAATATCTAATGACATGCAGATGTTCATGGTCTAAAACGTGTCGGATGCAATTACTATCCTTTGTAGGAGCAATAGTAAAGATCACCCTATAATTTTTTGGTCTGGCACAAGGTCCTGTCTTCGACCATGCTATGCAACCACCGTTCTTATGGTTGACACCCGAATTGGTTCAGGTGACCTAATGAATTCCAGGTGAATTCCTAGGATTTTACGTTCAATGGTAATGAACGCATTGAAAATAGGTTTTCAGAAAACAAATTGGTTTGTATTTTGATCAAAATATTTTCTCGTTCAATCTCGAGTTTAGATATCATTGAATTCCATGAGTTTGTAATTCTCAATCTTTAAGGTCAATCTCAAGGATTGAGTAATATCAGTCTTAAAAGCTGATTTTTAATCTTTAAGGAGATTATCCTTTCTGGAGGTCTGATTCATTAGTCTTATCAAGCTAATTTGCACGGCGCCCTCCCCATTTTACGAGACAAATCCTTTCATGGTTAGGATAAGTCTGACCACATGGCGACCCTGTTTGATGCTGAGGTCCGTGGATTTCCTGCTGATTTTAGAGATGACTTTTCTAGATTTTTCGTCAACCTACAGCTGGTCTGGACAACAACTTCCTGACCTAAATCAAGAAGCGCGTGTCTTTTTCGGAAGACTTTACTTCCTTTTAATGATGGAATTGATTCATCGTGTAGATCCATCTATTCTTTCAGATAAACCGGGTAAAGCGGTTAATTTAGTCCAAAACAAAAGCATCTGCAATAACTTTACAGAAACATGTGATAGATAGTTTTTAATTGAATAACTTGGTACATTCTCTCCACACTTAGCTTTTATTTTATCTCTCTTTGCCTTTTTATTCTCTTCTATTCCATTTTAAATGAATTCAAGCGTTTTAGGGTGTTTCTCAATTTATGTCATTTCCGAGGTAACGATAATTTCGGTATTAACACCTAGTTTTCATCGTTCATAAATATGTATAAACATGATTTTGAATTCATTTATTTGAAAATTTTTGAAATTTTCACAAAATTTGGCAAATAAACTAAGTGCAAACCCGAAAGAAACCCGAGAGAATTTATAACCCTTCCCCACACTTGAGATCATGCAATGCCCTCATTTGCATGAAATCAGACTATAATTATAAATTCACGAGGGTGATAAGTGTAGAAAAGTGATTAAAAATACCCAGTTTGTAATTACAAAGCTCGTCGAATGATAGATGGCGCGCCTCATCGTTCATTCCTTCTTATTTTATCACACATGTTTTTCTTCAAAAACGGCTGCTTTTCTGAACTGTTTGCTAATCTTTGAAAATGCGTCTTTTACCCTAACTTATTATGCATGTTTATTAACAATTTATGCACTAACCCGAACCCCTATTTTAACGTTAAGTGAGGTTAGACTTCCCCACACTTAGCTGACAACATGTGAAGTCGGTAGAATAAGTTCCACGAATTAGAATACTGAGCCAGTTATTTACATCTCGGGTGGTGTATAATATATCAATGGGTTTAAAGTTTAGAACCACCCGATCGTCACTACTTAATTCTTTTTTAAGTGTAGCTTTTAGTAAATGGGAATGTCTCTTTTCTGGTTCTTGGTCAAATGGATCGATATACACCGATATACATATTTCTATAGGGTGGACAATTCCTAACATTTCCTTCCGTTTATTCTCTGGATCAAAGTTTTCACCTCTATTACCCAATTAGGTGAAATCCGAGGTGTCAATATCTATTACAGTTTGTAGTTCATCTTTGGTAGATGACTCGTCTATTGAGAATATTGGGTTGGAAGGTTGTGGAATGGTGAATTTCGGGATCGAAGCAAATTCTTCTTCATTAATGGTACTTATCGGTCCCACCATTTTGGTCTCGGGGGTAAAATTTTCAACGTTATCATTTTCCCAAGAGTACCAATTTGTCACCCTTACTTCTTCTTCTTCATCCATTGATGGATCGTTGATATTATCGGTAGAGGCTAATGTGTCGATATGTTGTGAAATTGGTAAGGCTGAATAAAAAATATCATCGGGATAGTTGGTGATTTTGGAGCTCTCGAATTCATCAAAATTCGATGATATGAGATTTTCTTGCACAATACTCCTCAGATTAACAGGTGTGTAATCTGATAGAGTTTCAGCGTGCCGATTTACAAACTCTCTCATTTGTTCATTTTGAGCATCGAGCTCTTCGAGTTTGATTTTCATATAATCTAAAGAATTTTCAGGCACATAATTTTCCTCGTCTTCTGGTTGTTGAGTTTGGATATATTCTTGGGGATAATCCCAATTTGAATTGTATTCTTCATAATCATTCCATTCAGGTTCTATGGGTGCATAATTTTCCATAGGAACGTATTAAAAACATTCCCATGTAGAGTGATAATCTCCACAGATTTCACAACCAGTTATTGTTTCGTCATTCGTGATCCAAGATTGACCGAATGAATTTTCATCAACATTCGTTTGAGAGTATTGATTTAATTGATTTCGCATGTCAGAAAGAGTTCCCAAGATATTTTCGAGGTTTTCCATACTACACTTATTACCAAATTTTAGCTACAATGTGGTGCATTTATTAATTATCCTATTAGTTATAAAAGTTAACAATTATATAAGTTATCAAATTAATAGACTTTTCTGCTTTTGCCCACGTTTCGAATAGCCAAAAGATGTAGCAGGGAGCCAGAACCCTTTAAATCGGAAGCTCACAACTCAGCCACTAACAAATCCAACTATTACTACGAAGCAGAAAATTTGGATGTCTATCAATTTAACCACTTAAAATAATTTTTTCGTTGAAATTTAAAGAAGTTTTAGAGAAGAAATAGAAAATTCTATGTCCTAAAAACTAGAGCGTCGAAATGAAAAATAAAAAGTGCGTCGAAAAATAAGAGTCGAAAAATAAGCGTCGAAAAATAAAGGTCGAAAAATAATATAAAAAAATAGCGCGTCGAAACTCAAAAGTAATCTAAACTAAAAACGGCAATTACTTAAAAGGTACTAAATTTTTAAATGACGTCGCAAAATTCTAAAGCACCTAAATCTTAGTATAAAGAAAAAGTACTTAAGGGATTTTACGACAAAGCCTAAGAACTAGAAATATAAAAATCATTATGGCAAAATATTAAACTTAAAGCTAATTACGAGCGATAAATATGCAAATGTTTAAAATATAAATTAACTAAAATGATAAAAATACAAATTTTTATAAAAATATTATTTTTATATTTATATTATATAAAAATATTAAACTATATATTTAATATTAATATTTAAACTTAATATTACAAATTATATTAAAACTATATAATAATTAAACCCTAATAATAATAATAAATATAAAATTAAAACCCTAATACGTATTAAATGCGTCTGATTAGGTCTGTCAGGCCACCCCATGCGATCGCATGAGGTTTAGGCTGATGGGTCATGCGACCGCATGGCCTGTCAGTCGGGGTTTTTTTTAGATTTTATATTGTTTTTCTAAATAAATATATTTATACAAATATATATTAAAAATATAGCGTTTCGCCGCCTCCCCGGCAGCGGCACCAAAAACTTGATGTTAAAGCGAAGGGGTACAAAATAGTTATATTTTTACTACAAAATACTATTAAATACGATAAAATTTTACACAAGTTATTTATTTATTTATAGAGTGGATATACCTAAACCTTGCTACAACACTATAGGCAGTGTACCTAATCGTACAGTAGTGTAGTTTTTAGTAAGTCCGGTTCGTTCCACAGGGAGACGGTCACACTATATTTTTATATAACTATATTTGTACAAATATATATAATTATATATAATAATATTTATTATTATAAAAGGGGGTTTACATTTTAACGACCTGTTTGTCGATTTTAAAACTTAAGCGTAAATATAAATGACAATAATTAAAGTGCGTAAAATAAATAACAATATAATAATTATGCTTATTTAAACTTCTGTAACCATGATGTTTGACATTTTAATTATTTATTACCCTGGGTTAATTGTCCTTTGTCCTGGATGTATTTGAAACCTATCTGGTTTTTGTCCATAATAGTTCAACGGTCATAATTATAAAATGCTCGGCAATTTTAACTTTATACCCGAAGTCAAATATTCCAACTAACTGGGGATTCGAACTGTAACAAGGTCTTAATACTTTGTTTAATGAATACACCAGGTTATTGACTGTGTGTAAACCAAGGTTTTAATACTTTGTTAACAATTACACCAATTACCCTTGAATGTAATCCACCCCTGTTTTAATGAGTCCATTGATTATTAATTCATCCCCGTGTCCGGTCAAATGAACAATAATTTGTATTTATAAATATCCCGCCCATCGTATCCGATTAAGCGTATGTGGTTATATATAGATACGTCAAATTGTAACCTTTATATTAAATTAACGAGGTATCATTAATTTAATATAAAGCCAATTAATAGCCCATAGTCTAATTTCCACAAGTGTCGTTCTTTTGTTCAAACCCCAATTATGGTCTAAAGCCCAATTACCCCATCTTAATATTTAGCCCAACATCACGATTACTTCGATTTAAATAAGCATAATAATAACTTAGTTACGAGACATTAATTTAAAAAGGAGAACATAACTTACATTGAGTATTTATCGCGTAGCTTTACACAGACAGAACTTCGACTTTAGAACCCGTAAAATAACTTTTACATAAACCAAACTAATCTAATATAAAATACACTATACTTATATATATATGTATAATATATATATATATATATATATATATATATATATTTATTATTATTACAAAGGAGTATATGATATATATATTTTTATAGTCGACTGAAACTGGCGAATTTATAGCACTTGGCCAACTTTTTCATGCCATGCGATCGCATGGAAATAAGGCAGCAGGGCCATGCGATCGCATGCCCAGCTGGATCCAGCCTACCTTGGTTTGTTTCCTAGCTTGTCGATGTTATTTAATATAATATATAATATATAAATAATTTATATAATTATTTAAATATTATATTATATTCTTGTGCATAGTAGACTTGTAATTTTTGGTCCGTTGTGTCGGGCGTTGATAGTTGGCTCAGGTCCCGGTTCTGAATTTTCGAACGTCCTTGTGTACTATTTAATATCTTGTACTTTGCGTTCTGCAACTTGTACTCTTATCATTTTTGGACGTTTCTCATCAATAAATTGAACCACTTGAATTATATCTTGTACATTTGAGCTTTTTGGTCATTTGTGTCTTCAAATCATCGTTTTCTTCTTTTGTCTTCGCACTTATTTATTTAAACGAATATTACATAAAAATAAAAAAATTACAACTAAAAGCTTTACATATTGGAAGGATATTGTGCCTAAATATATGTTCATTTGGAGCACTATCAGGTATAAGGATAATTTGACGAAGACTCTCGCACTTTTTATTTATGACTGATGGACTATTTTGGACAAAAACCAGATGGACATATCGAATAATCCAGTACAAAGGACAATTAACCCATGGTAATAAATTAAAATTAACACGTCAAACACTATGATTACGGAAGTTTAAATAAGCATAATTCCTTTATTTCATATTTCATCGCAATTTTATTTACTGTCATTTTATTTATCGCACTTTTAATTATCGTACTTTTTAATTATCGCAACTTTTATTTATCGTTATTTTATTTATCGCACTTTTAATTATCGCAATTTTATTATCGTCATTTACTTTACGCTTTAAATTAAGTTATATTTATTTTTAATATTTTACATTAGGTTTTAATTGCGACTTAAGTTTTAAAATCGACAAACCGGTCTTTAAACGGTAAAAACTCCCCTTTATAATATTACTACTACTTATATATATATATATATATATATATATATATATATATATATATATATATATATATATATATATATATATACAAATATAGTTTTAAAAATATAGTGTTAAACTTGGCTAGCTCCTTGTGGAATGAACCGGACTTACTAAAAACTACACTACAGTACGATTAGGTACACTGCCTATAAGTGTTGTAGCAAGGTTTAGGTATATCCACTCTATAAATAAATAAATAACTAGTGTAAATTTGTATCGTATTTAATAATATTTTGTAGAAAAAATATAAGTATTTCGTATACACTGCTGCACACATCACATGTGCATAGTTAACTTGTCATTTTAGCTCCGTTGCATCGCGCGTTGATAGTTGGTTCATGTCCCGGTTCCGGATTTTCGAACGTCCTTTCGTACTATTTAATATCTTGTACTTTGCGTTTTGTGGCTCGTACTCTTGTAACTTTTAGACGTTTCTCATCAATAAATTGAACCACTTTAATTATACTTTGTACTTTTTAGCCTTTTGGTCGTTTGCATCTTCAAATCATCGAATCTGTCTTTTGTCTTCACCTTTTATAATTTAAACGAATATCACTTGTAAATAGAACAATTGCAAGTAAAAGCTTATCTTTCTTGAGGGATAATGCTATGAAATATATGTTCGTTTTTAGCATTATCAAATATTCCCACACTTGAGCGTTGCTTGTCCTCAAGCAATATAGAACTTGAATATAACTTTACTAGAATCACTTCTTTATTCTTCACACTTTGTACATCAGTGATTTTAATATGGCGGTATGAACAATGATAGTAACGTTGTGGTTTACAGTCCCACATGACTATAAAAATTTAGATCCTTTAGGAAATTGGATCTATATGAAAACATTTGATCTTTTGAAAATTCGATCTAGCTTTTACCCTAGATAAGTTTTTCGGAATAACCCTTCATCGTTGTTTGCAAATTGTTTTTGTGGGTTTTGTGGGTTTCAGATTTGAAAATTTTAGCTTAAAACTTGCGGTTTTGTGTCACTCACTTGCTAACCTTGTATTGGGAAAGCAACACGTCCAGTATACTTGCTCCGTATATTACCTTTCAGTAAACTACCGTCCGGTTGTAAAGGAAAGCGTTGAACAAGCAACTGTTAAGGCAATGTCCCGTGACATGCTTTTGATTTTGGTCTATATCGTGTCGGATGCAATTACTATCCTTTGTAGGAGCAATAGTAAAGATCACCCTACTGCGTTACTAGTATTTTTAATGGTAACCAAGTGTTTAAGTTAAAATTTTAAAACCCGAAAGAATTTAACCCCTTCCCACACTCAAGATCTTGCAATGCCCTCATTTGCAAGAAATCAGTAGCAATTTAAATTATTGAGGGTGATTAGCGTAGAAAAATGATTAAATTTTATCAAAGTTTCCAAACATATTGTTGTTTGTGTTGAATGATAAATGGTGCACGTCATTTGTTCATTCCGTCTGTTGTTACATCACACTTGTTTTTCGTTTTGTCGTCAAAATTAATAGCTTTTGCTGAACTTAATGTCAGTCTTTGAAAATGCGCTGTTTTACCCTATTGTGTACATGAAATAAATACATACAATACAAATATAAATATGCATGGTAATTTGAAATGGGACTTAATATCCCACTTTCAAATTACAAAAATGAAATATTAGTACAAAATAATAAAAATATTAAACATTACATTAAAGTATCAAAATGCTAAATGTTTAGCATAAATAGATAAAAATAATAAAAGAGAAGAAATTACTAATGGAACACTATTGATTTGGATATGGATTCCAATTCATATCGTCGTTCTGGTTCCATGGTTGATGATAGGTGTTTTGGTAGGCTTGATTAGGGTCGTACAGGTCAAAGGGTGGTCGCATATCGGGCTGATGTGGTGGATAGTAAGCAGGTCGAGTCGGGATGTAGTTATTTGGTACCTGATATGATAGCTGGCTTATGATTTGGTGCTGATGAACTTGCCAGCTATCGTGTTGGCGTCGCCTAGAAGTCTCATACTCATTCGCGGCTTGCCACTGCTCATACGGACGATGCCTTTCCTCATTAGTCATTTCTACCTCATCTATACGCTGGAAAACGTCAGTAAAACTATCCCTAATGACATCTCTGATGTCATCCACTTCTTCCATCTCTTCATCTGAACCCCTTTCTTCCTGTGGATGACGGCCCTGATATGGGAATGCCTGATTGGGTCTCCTAGTTAATACCTTTGTACCTTGATAGACTTGTAAACCTAAAGTCTCATCCTATTCCCTACATACCATCATCGGACTCCCTTGATCCCTATCTACACCCGAATACTCTCCAATGAGAGTAACAAAAATATATCCTCCTATTATTCCCCCTTCCTGTATTCCTTCTACCATTTTGGACAGATAAAAACCAACACGGTAGGGGATATTAACAAAGCTTCTAGTGTTTCGAATGCACTTAAGGTAAAATAAATCGTGTAGAGTCATTTTCTCTTTGTTGTTACCTCTTTGTGTAATTTAGTTTGCTAAGAATCTATGTATTATACGAAGCTCGGCTTTGTTAATATCTAAATAGGAGTGTCTTCCACTCCGCGTAAACACATTAAAATTTGACATACGCCTCCAGACGGCGTCAGCGTCAAAATTTCTATCTACCCTCTCACCATGATAAATCAAATTTGTACAATCAGGTAGTAGTAATTCAGCTGGAGTGTAAATCTGTAAAGCCCTGGCCATGTCCAGCATGGACATTCTGTACATCCTACGGCCAAATAAAAATCTAAGAAAACTCTTATCGTCTAACCTATCTACATCCTTATTAAAATCTATAGAACTCATAAGCTCAACACATCACTCTTTATATACAGGCCTACGAGTGGTAAATAAACGTTCCCAATCGGGAAAAGAAGAGCTGTCATACCTTTGGATTATATGCTGCCTAACTGGGTTAGCTAGGTGGACCCTTTCCAAAGGCTCCCAATCTATTACCCTTGGAATTTCTACATTTTTGGTCCAAAGCTTAAATTTGTTACTTTGGTACGTCGGGTAATCTCTCCAACTTCTATCAATTCTTAAATTGGGATGCAACAGTTCTTCATGAATTGTTGGGTGTTCTATTATATGGTAAGCAGGAAATACTACGTAGGCAATAAAAAATTGTGGGTCTGGTTCATAGTATGGTACATGTTGATCAGGTTGTTGTTGTTGTTGTAGTTCTTGTTGTTGTTCCGGTTCGTGATATTGCATCTCTGGCTGTGGTTCCGGAGCAGGTTGCCTAGATGATGATGATGCACCATCAGTATCGGTATTTCTCTTCAAAACACATTAAACACAAAATTTGTGCATCCAAATATGCATTAGTGTTAGCAAAATAATAAATTAAAACAATTACAATAACATGTTTAATTCATAGTAAACTTATACTCATTTTCATATTTTTATCAATTCTACACTTTTTCAAATAAGCATATATGAAAATGTTTACAAAGTTCATAAGCATTCAACTCAAATAACATGTCAAAATAATCATTACTAGCAATTAAACAAGTTTCAAATGGCATTTATATCAAATTAATCAAGTTCATGAATTTTAGACTTAAAAAGTCCACTTTAATTCTCAAAAATCATGTTTAGGATCAATGTTTGGATCATTTAGCTACCTAAACATGTTACACTACTTGATTTAGCAATAATTCATGACAAAAATCAGCCATAACCTGTTTATATCAAAAAGCCCCAAATTGCTCAAGAACACAAACCCTAGATTTCTAAAAATTTTAAAGTTTTTGGCTTCAAATCATGTTAAATAGCATCAATCTAGATTATATATGTATAATATACTAACAATTTAACTCTAATTACACTAAAAATTAACAAAATTAAATTAGGTAAAATTTAGCTCAAGAACACTAAAATTCAAATTTAAAGAGTTTTAGGGGTGAAATCTTTACCTTCCTGCCTCCCCATATTAATATAGGCATGATTATAGCGGATTATTGCAAGAAATTTGGTTGAATTTGGTGAAAAATTGATGATTTTAGGGGTGTTTATGTGTATATGTTCGTGAATGTGTGTGTTTGAAATGTGGATACAGAGCAGCTCGCTGGAATTTTATGTTTCTGCCCAGCTTTTTGATGCCATACGATAGCATGGATTGACAGTTCAAACCCCATGCGATCGCATGGGCTCTGATATATTTTTTTTTTTTAAAAACCTTTTACTTATGAAACAAATAATTAATTTTAAAAATTTGTTTTCTTTTAGAATGAGGGCGTTTCGGATCGTTGTCCTAGTTCGTCCCTCGATAAAATTTTAAAATTTGTCATTTTAAAGCTATTGTTTTAAAAGCAAAGATTTTTGGGTTTTTTTTTAAAATGTTTTTGGCATACTTTAAATCAATAAGATTAAAAATAATGATAATAAAATTTCTCATCCCGCCTTCGGGTAAAGCAATTTCGGTTCAACGACCTAGTCTTCAACTCATGACGAATTTTAAATATCAAATTTTTAACTTAATGAAATAAAGTAAATTTTGTTTTTAAATTCACACCAAACTTAAATTTAAAATGCATAAAATTAAAAATTCATATAAATATCATTAATATTTTATACATTAATTTTACAAACTTATATTGAAAATATTAATTTTTAAAATATTTACAAACTTAAATATATTGGTTTTAAAAATTTACAATAATAATATAATATTAATTTAAAAACAAGGTAAAAATTAAAATTAAAAATCTTTTTGGTCTTTTATCCCACTTTAATCAATCAAATATTATCAAAAATATACGCCCCTCTTTTGGGTGAAGTAATTTCGGCTATTTTACCTAGTTTTACTCCTGACGAATTTTTAAAATATTTTAAATTGATTAATTAAAGATATTTATACCTTAAGAATAAACGGTAAATTTCGCAGTGATGTAATAAATTTTTATATGATATCAATAATTTCGGTTTAGCATACCTAATTTTATTGAATATCAATTTAATACTTTATAGCGAACGATTCAGCGTTTATTATTAAAAGGTTAAAAGCAATAAATAAAAACAAATAAAACTGTACATACTTACCTGTGAGAAAGAATTCTCAGAGACCTGCTTTAGCCGACTCATAGGAGAGTCGTGTACATAAGCGTAACCTCGATTCTTCAATAACTTTTCTTCTAAACATATGAACGGTCCTTCTCTGCATAGAGTAACAAATTCGGTATTTGAATATGTTTGATTGTTTGAACATTTACCTTCGTGTGACCATTTTCCGCATTTATGACATCTTTCAAGGTGTCGTGCTCTTCTTTTTTATGCGGATTTTGATTTTCCTTTACCAAAATGTATCTTATGATGATCTTTCCTGAGTTCTTTTCTCACTTCGTCCATTTTTCCTCTTGTGAATGATACTAGTTCACTCGGGAAAGTGTTATTATTACGTTTAGTAATCATAGCGTGTAGTAGTAGACCATGGTTTAGATCAAAGGAATTCTTTATCTCGTAAAACCTAAAAGAAATAAAAATTCAGAATGGAGGGAGAAGACTAGTTCTTTAGGGTCTGCTAGGGAAAGACCATTCGGATTCCATTCTCGAGAACTACACGAAAACAGAAAATCTAACTCTTACAGAAATATATATTATCCTTAAAAAGACTTGATTCTCCCCACACTTAGTTAGTTGTGGTGTCAAAATTGTGATTAACTTCATTTTCAATTGGACTATCAACAACTTGTATATCTCTGACTTTTGCTTCAATCCAATTGTTGATTTCCTCTGTAACTTTCACAAATTCAACTAACATTGTCTTTTCTTTAGGCGACAAATTGGATACTAATCGGTTACATAACTTAAAGTTCCCCTTAATCCTAGCATCTTGAATCCGTTTATAAAGTTTCTTCGTTGAACTGTTGAAAAAGGGTTCATCTAATTTCGTATCAATAACGGGGTTCTTTGTTATCGGGTTATCATTAGGTGTTTCTTTATCTTCCCCACATATAGGCATTTTTATGGGTTCAACAGTTTTGGTTAGTGGAGATCTAAACTTTCGGTTCACAAAGGTAACCAATTTGTCACCATCCCTAAGTGTCATTCTACCTTCTCTTACATCAATGAATGCTTCGGTGGTTGCTAAAAATGGGCGACCTAAAATTAGAGGAATATCAAGGTCTTCCTCTATATTAATAACTATAAAGTTTGCAACAAAGGTCAAACTTCCCACTTTAACAAGTAAATTATTGGCTATTCCAACCGGGTGTTTAATGGTTTGATCAAATAATTGAACACCTATTCTGGTTGGTCTTAATTTACCCACACCTAATCTTTTGTATAAGGAAATAGGTATAACATTTGCACTTGCTCCTAAATCTGCGAGCCCATTATACATAGCACCATCATTAAGCAAGCAAGAAATAATAAATTCACCTGGGTCTCCTACTTTAGTAAGTAGAGTTGGTTTGTTAATCTTTTCCAAGTGATCTTTTCTTGGTTCTTTCACTTCTACTTGAACTTCTTGTTCACATTTTTCTTCGTTTCTTGGAATGGGAGGTTTGTATAGGAATTCTTCTTCATCACTCCAATTTAAAGTTTCCCCGTCTTCCAATTTTAGTTTTTCATATGTTGTTGATAACATATTTATGTTTTCATTCCGAGGGTTTTCTTGAGTGGTGAAATTATGATTGACTTCATTGTCAACTTCCATTGGACCATGTATGTAATATTTAACTCTGTGACATTAACCTTAAATTCAATCTTATTTAAATTTATTAACTCTACTATTCCGTATGGGAAAAATCTTTTGACTATGAATGGTCCAGACCATCTTGATTTCAATTTTCCAGGAAATAGCTTGAATCGTGAATTGAAAAGAAGAACTCTGTCTCCTTCTTTAAATTCTTTTGAACTTCTGATTCTTTTATCATGCCATTTCTTCGTTCTTTCCTTATAGATTAACGAATTTTCGTATGCATCATGTCTTAATTCTTCTAATTCGTTTAATTGACTTAACCGTAAACGTCCGGCTTCATGTAAATCAAGATTACATGTCTTCAAAGCCCAAAATGCTTTGTGTTCAATTTCTAATGGAAGGTGACATGTTTTTCCGTAAACGAGTTTAAAAGGTGTGGTTCCAATTGAAGTTTTGTAGGCTATTCTAAAAGCCCAGAGTGCATCCTCCAATTTCATGGACCATTCCTTCGGATTTGATCCTACTGTTTTCTCTAGAATATGTTTTAATGCTCGGTTGGTATTTTCAACTTGTCCACTTGTTTGTGGATGATAAGCGGTTGAGATTTTATGAGTTACTCCATATATTTTGAGAACTTTCTCAAGTTGATTATTACAAAAATGAGTACCCCCGATCACTTATTAAAGCTTTCGGTGTTCCAAACCTTGCAAAAAGAAGTTTTAAAAAATTGACTACAACTCGTGCATCGTTAGTTGGAAGAGGTTGTGCTTCCGCCCATTTAGATACATAATCAATGGCAACGAGAATGTGGAGATTATTATGAGATTTTGGAAATGGACCCATAAAGTAAATACCCTAAACGTCAAATACTTCACATACTTGAATGATATTTTATGGCATTTCATCACGTTGACTTATTTTTCCGGCCCTTTGACAAGCATCACAGGATTTACAAAGAAGGTGTGCGTCTTTGAAAATTGTAGGCCAATATAATCCAGCGTCGTAGACTTTTCTTGCTGTGAGTTGAGGCCCATAATGCTCTCCTATTGGTCCTGTGTGACAATGGTTTAAGATTTGACTAGCTTCATCTCCGAATACGCATTGGCGTATTATTCCATCGGGACAACTTTTGAATAAATGTGGATCTTCCCAAAAATAGTGTTTTATATCACTAAAGAATTTCTTTCGTTTTTGGTACGACAACCCTTTTTCAAGGAATCCACATACTAAGTAGTTTGCATAGTCTGCAAACCATGGAATTTCACTATAATCGATTTTCAAGAGATATTCATCAGGAAAGTTGTCTTGTATAGCCGATTCATTTAGAACTTCTAATTCGGGATTTTCAAGGCGAAAAAGATGATCAGCGGCGAGATTTTCTGCTCCCTTTTTGTCTCGGATTTCAATATCGAACTCTTGTAAGAGTAAGATCCAACGGATTAATCGTGGTTTGGCATCTTGTTTTGAAAATAGGTATCTAAGAGCAGAATGATCAGTATAGACCACCGTTTTTGCTAGAACGAGATATGAATGAAATTTGTCAAAAGCGAAGACAATAGCAAGGAGTTCTTTTTCAGTAGTTGTGTAATTCGTTTGTGCTCCTTGTAATGTCTTACTTGCGTTATAAATAGGTTGAAATAATTTTTCAATCCTTTGTCCTAAAACGGCTCCCATTGCAAAATCACTTGCATCGCACATGAGTTCAAATGGTAGATTCCAATTTGGAGTTATCATGATCGGCGCATTAGTGAGTTTTTCTTTAAGGATATTAAAAGATTTGATGCATTCATCCAAAAAGATGAATGGAGCATCTTTTTCTAGGAGTTTATTCATAGAAGTGGCAATTTTAGAAAAATCTTTTATGAAACGTCGGTAAAAACCGGCATGCCCTAGAAAACTCCTAACTCCTCTAACATTGGTGGGATGTGGAAGTTTAGCAATTACATCTACTTTAGCTCTATCCAATTCAATTCCTTCCTTTGAAATCTTATGACCAAGAACGATGCCTTCTCTAACCATGAAATGGCATTTCTCCAAATTAAGAACTAGATTTGATTGTTTGCATCTAATAAGCATTCGTTCAAGATTAACTAGACATGATTCAAAAGTATCACCGAAGACTGAAAAGTCTTCCATGAAAACTTCCATGCATTCTTCTATCATGTCGTGAAAAATCGCCATCATGCACCTTTGAAAGGTTGCAGGGGCGTTGCAAAGTCCAAATGACATGCGTTTGTAAGCAAAAGTACCATAAGGGCACGTGAACGTGGTTTTCTCTTGGTCCTCGGGTGCTATTGGAATTTGAAAATATCCGGAAAAACCGTCAAGAAAACAATAGTAACTATTTCCGGCTAATCTATCCAACATTTGATCAATGAAAGGTAAAGGAAAGTGATCTTTTCTGGTGGCGTCATTTAATTTTCTATAATCAATACAAACACGCCATCCTGTTACAGTCCTAGTAGGAATAAGCTCATTTTTTTCATTTGTTATGACAGTCATGCCACCCTTCTTAGGCACGCATTGAACTGGGCTTACCAATGGACTATCAGAAATTGGATAAATTAAACATGCATCTAGCAGTTTAATAATTTCTTTCTTAATAACATCTTGCATATTAGGATTTAGTCTTCGTTGACGTTGCACATACGTTTTATGACCTTCTTCCATAAGGATTTTATGTGTGCAATACGAAGGACTTATGCCTTTAATATCATGAATCTTCCATGCAATAGCTGGTTTATGAGCTTTTAGCACAGAAATGAGTTGAGATTTTTCATTTTCTGTAAGAGAAGATGATATTATTACAGGTAATTCAGATTCACCATGTAAATAAGCGTATTCCAAATGGGTTGGAAGTGGCTTTAACTCTAATGTCGGTGGTTCTTCTATCTATGATTTGTATCGATATCTGTCTTTCTTTTTTAGCATTTGAATTTTCTCTGTTGTTGGTTCATATCCATTAGCCATGAGTGTAGCTAACATTTCAGCTTCATCAATTGGTTCAGTTCCTTCTCCTAAAGAACATTCTCCTGTTCCTTGTAATTCTGGAAATTCTTCTAACAATTCTGCATGTGAATCTATAGTTTGAATGTAATAACATGTATCATCTGCAGATTGCGGTTGTTGCATGGCTCTATCAACAGAAAAGGTAACACTCTCGTCCTCTATACTTAGGGTCAGTTTCTTACCGAACACGTCTATTATTGCTTTAGCCGTGTTTAAGAATGGTCTTCCTAATATGTGTGATGACCCGAAAAATTTCGACTAATTTAAACCAATTCTCTATACGATTTATTATTTTGGCACGTTAAACAAAGTCTGTTAGATTGAGTCTCAAAATTTTAGAACTGTTTCATATATACAATTACCTTTGACTACTCTCAACGATTCATGAACAATTATATGTATGTATATATATATATATATGTACAAGTAAAAACGACTTTCCTACAGTAAAACCCTAGTTGCTACAGTAAAAATTACTTTGCTACAGTAAAACACTATTTGCTACAGTAAAACACTATTTGCTACAGTGAAACCGTATTTTGCTACAGTGCTACAGTGAAACCGTATTTTGCTGCAGTGAAACCGTTTATTCTAAGATTGATCTACGCTCCGGATATCATCAACTGAGAGTGAAGGAAGAAGATGTTCCTAAAACCGCGTTCAGAACCCGTTACGGTCACTATGAGTTTCTAGTCATGCCTTTTGGATAACTAATGCTCCAGCAGTATTCATGGATCTAATGAATCACATCTGTAGACCGTATTTAGACAAATTTGTCATTGTTTTTATCGACGACATATTGATTTACTCGAAGAACAAGGAAGAACATGAGCAACACTTAAGACTGGTACTGGAGATACTCAAGAAAGAAGAATTGTACGCAAAATTTTCGAAGTGTGATATCTGGTTACAAGAAGTACAATTTTTGGGCCATGTTGTCAGTAAACATGGAATTAAAGTTGACCCCGCCAAGATCGAAGCCATTAGTAAATGGGAAACCCCGAAGACTCCAACACAAATTTGCCAATTCTTAGGTCTTGCTGGTTACTACCGAAGATTCATTCAAGATTTCTCTAGAATCGCCAAACCCTTAACTGCATTGACTCAAAAGGGAAAGAAGTATGATTGGTCCACAGAACAGGAATCCTCATTCCAGTTATTAAAGAATAAGTTAACGTCTGCACCCATTTTGTCATTACCGGAAGGAAATGATGATTTCGTGATCTATTGTGATGCTTCACACCAAGGTTTAGGATGTGTATTAATGCAACGCACAAAAGTCATCGCATATGCCTCACGACAACTAAAAATTCATGAAAAGAACTATACGACGCACGATTTAGAACTTGGAGCAGTAGTTTTTGCACTCAAAATATGGAGACACTATCTATATGGCACCAAGTGTACAGTGTACACCGACCATAAGAGTCTTCAGCATATTTTTAATCAAAAACAACTCAATATGAGGCACGTCGCTGGGTAGAGTTGTTAAACGATTACGATTGTGAAATCCGTTACCACCCCGGAAAGGCTAATGTTGTAGCTGATGCCCTAAGTCGAAAAGAAAGAGTAAAACCTCTTAGGGTCCGAGCTTTGAATATTACAATTCGTACTGATCTCACAAAGCAAATTCAAGCAGCACAGTTAGAGGCTTTAAAAGAAGAAAATGAAAAAGGCGAAATGAGCAGAGGGTTAGAAAAACAGCTTGAAGTAAAAGCCGATGGAACCCTGTATTTTACTGATAGGATATGGGTACCAAAACATGATAATCTAAGGCAACTAGTACTAGATGAAGCACACAAAACGAGGTACTCAATTCACCCAGAAAACGGGAAAATGTACCACGATCTCAAGAAGTTTTATTGGTGGCCTAATATGAAGACAGAAATTGCTACTTATGTAAGCAAATGTTTGACGTGTGCAAAGGTCAAAGCTGAGCACCAAAAGCCGTCAGGATTACTGCAACAACCAGAAATTCCGCAGTGGAAATGGGAAAGAATAACTATGGATTTCATTACGAAATTGCCAAGGACTGCAAGTAGTCATGATACTATTTGGGTGATAGTTGATCGTCTAACTAAATCAGCTCACTTTCTACCAATAAAGGAGACAGACAGTATGGAGAAATTAGCACGCCTATATTTGAAGGAAGTAGTTTCCAAGCATGGTGTACCCATCTCTATCATATCTGATCGCGAAACCCGATTCACATCACGTTTCTGGCAGTCATTACAAAAAGCATTGGGAACTCGATTAGATATGAGCACCGCTTATCACCCACAGACAGATGGTCAAAGTGAAAGAACAATACAAACATTGGAAGACATGTTACGGGCATGCGTGATTGACTTTGGAACCAGTTGGGATCGACACTTACCGTTGGCAGAATTTTCATACAATAACAGCTATCATACGAGCATCAACGCAGCGCCATTTGAAGCACTTTACGGTAGAAAGTGCAGATCTCCTATCTGTTGGAGTGAAGTAGGAGAAAGACAACTTACTGGACCAGAAATTATTCATGAAACCACCAAAAAGATCATTCAAATACAACAGCGATTGAAAACGGCCATGAGTCGCCAAAAGAGTTATGCTGATGTAAGAAGAAAACCGCTAGAATTTCAAGTGGGCGACAAAGTCATGTTGAAAGTGTCACCATGGAAAGGCGTTGTACGATTCGGTAAACGAGGAAAGCTAAGTCCTAGGTATGTAGGACCCTTTGAAATCACCGAAAGAATTGGAACAGTTGCTTATCGATTAAAGCTACCGCAAGAACTTAGTAGTGTTCACAACACATTTCACGTGTCAAATTTGAAGAAATGTTTAGCTGAAGAGGATGTCGTAATTCCTCTTGACGAAATACGAATCAATGATAAACTCCATTTTATCGAAGAACCTGTTGAAATCATGGACCGTGAGGTCAAACAATTAAAACAAAGCAAAATACCGATAGTTAGAGTTCGTTGGAACGCAAGACGAGGACCCGAGTTTACTTGGGAACGTGAAGATCAAATGAAGCAAAAGTATCCACATTTGTTCACTGATATCGCTCATGAAACAGGTACTACTCAAAATTTCGGGACGAAATTTTCTTTAACGGGGAGGTACTGTGATGACCCGAAAAATTTCGACTAATTTAAACCAATTCTCTATACGATTTATTATTTTGACACGTTAAACAAAGTCTGTTAGATTGAGTCTCAAAATTTTAGAACTGTTTCATATATACAATTACCTTTGACTACTCTCAACGATTCATGAACAATTATATGTATGTATATATATATATGTACAAGTAAAAACGACTTTCCTACAGTAAAACCCTAGTTGCTACAGTAAAAATTACTTTGCTACAGTAAAACACTATTTGCTACAGTAAAACACTATTTGCTACAGTGAAACCGTATTTTGCTACAGTAAACACTATTTGATGTCGACGAACTAGCAAACAAAAACGGAAAAGGCGGCCATGCGATCGCATGGCAAAAACACTGAAAACTCATGCGATCGCATGAGCTACAGTAAATCGAAAAGTAATATAAATACGCAGTTTGTTCGACGAAATTTTTTCACATTTATCTCTCAATATTTAAATTTATATTATAATTTTAATTTTAAATTTAAGTTTAATAATAATAAGGTATATACGAGGGTGTTTTTAATTCGGGTTTCAAACCGCTTTAAGCTAAGGAAATATTGGGTATTATTCGGGGTATTGTTCTTGAATCCAAGGCCAACCATACAGTCGTCTACCATCATTACGTCTACGCAATTTGCTTACAATATTGAATCGCAATATTGAACTGTGAGTTATAGTCTCCCTTTTTAAATACTTTAAATATTTTTGGGCTGAGAATACATGCAATTTATTTTAAACGCGATAAGACACAAGTACATACTAAATTCTACACTGAGTTAAACCGGAAATCCCTTAGCTTTGGTAACTAGTAGCTGCCAGTACATAGGATATGGACTGGTGGGCGCGAATAATTGTATATGGATCCATAGGGCTTGACATCCCCGTCCGAGCTAGAGCGCTAGCCTTTTAACGGACGTATGTTATTTGAGTTTAAGACACGTTGGTTTGCGTGTATTAAAACGAATGGGGTAATTATCACTATAGCGTTAAGTTTAGTTACCAGGGTGCTCTGTTACGTAGAATCTATTGATAAACTTTTGATGAAATCTTGTGGTCTATCTTTATACATGTTTATGACTCGAGCAATTAAACCTATAACTCACCAACATTCGTGTTGACTTTTTAGCATGTTTTATTCTCAGGTCCTTAGAATGCTTCCGCTGTGATGTGCTTGTTGCCTGCATGGAGTCTCTCATGCTTTGTACAAAGTTTATTGCATTCAAAATAAAACTGCGTTGTGTAATAAATAATTGGACTGTGATGTCAACCTGTAAATTAAAGACTTATGTATTTCGGGGTTTTGCTTATACCTAAGCACTCGCCCACATGTTTATAACTTTCTATGTTTAGAAAGTCACTTATTTTAATGAATGCAATATTTTATCAAAACGTATCATATAGAGGTCAAAACCTCACTGTGGAATCAATGATTAACGTGCCGCGTCAATAGCGATTTTGACGGGTCGTTACAATATGAGAGGAACTCGAGAATCTTCTTCCATGTCTAGAATAACAAAATCTACTGGAAATACTAAAGTACCAACTTTAACTAGCATGTTCTCCATTATCCCTCTAGGATTATTTACTGATCGATCTGCTAATTGTATGCTTATTCGTGTTGGTTTCAATTCTCCGAGGTCTAGTTTAGCGTATAGTGAATATGACATTAAATTTATACTAGCACCTATGTCTGCCAATGCTTCTATTGAACTAAGACTACCCAGAAAACATGGAATTGTGAAACTTCCTGGATCTGAGAGTTTTTCTGGTATCTTATTCAATAGCACTGCAGAACAATTAGCATTCATAGTAACAGCCGAGAGTTCTTCCATTTTCTTTCTATTTGTGATTAGATCTTTCAAGAATTTAGCATATCTTGGCATTCCTGAAATCACATCAATGAAAGGAAGATTAACATTTATCTGTTTAAACATATCCAAGAATTTGGATTGCTCGGCTTCAAGTCTTTCTTTTCTCATTTTACTCGGGTAAGGAAGTGGTGGTTGGTATGGTTTAACATAAGGTTTAGCCTTAACTGTGTTATCTTCATTAACCTTTTCAACTATCGGTTCTGCTTCCTTCTCTTGTTCAGGTCGTGGTACCTGTGGAGTAGGAATAGAATCATCAGAAATTTTAGGTATCTCAGGTGGTTTAAGTGTAATACCACTTCTTGTGGTAATGGCTTTAGCTGTTTCATTCCGGGGGTTAGCATTTGTACCGCTAGGTAGACTCCCTGGTTTTCTTTCACCTATCAACCTTGCTAGGTTACTCACTTCTAGTTCCAGATTTTGAATAGAAGCTTGTTGATTTCTAAATGCTTGAGCATTTTGTTCATTGGTTTGTTTCTGAGATGTGAAAAACTGCTTTTGAGATTCAACTAGCTTTGACATCATATCTTCTAAATTTGGCTTTTTATCATCGGTTTGTGGTGTTTTATTTTCAAAAATAGGTCTTTGCTGGTTGTAAGTATTATTAGATACTTGTTGATTGCTAGGACCTTGTTGGTTGTTGTATGGAACATTTTGGTTATAATTCTGATTTTGATTCTAGATTGGTCTTGGCGGTTGATAATTATTTCCAGGCCTTTGGTTTATGTATGAAACATTCTCTCTTTGTTCCATTGTTTGTTCAATACTGAGATAATCTTTTGTCAAATGTGGTCCTCCACACTGCTCACAACTAATTCGTATAACGTGAATATCTTTAGTCATCTTTTCCATTCGTCTTTCGACAGCATCTATCTTTGCGGAAATGGAATCAAAGTCATGACTAGAATCGGCTCTAGCCGCTTTAGATAATCTAACGATATCTTTTTCTTGATGTCACTCATGTGATTGGGAAGCAGTGTTATCAATAATTTTGTAAGCTTCAGTTGCGATTTTCTTCATAATGGAACCACCAGCTGCTATGTCAATGTCTTCGCGTGTAGTAATGTCGCATCCTTGGTAGAATATTTTTACTATTTGATAAGTGTCTAAACCATGTTGCGGACATCCTCTTAACAATTTCCAAATCTTGTCCAAGCCTCATATAGAGTTTCATTTGGCTTTTGTGTGAACGTAACAATTTCTCCTTGAAGTCTCACGGCTTTAGATGCCGGAAAGAATTGTTTAAGAAAATTTTCAACTAAGACATCCCATGTATCAATCGCCCCTTCAGGTAACGATTCTAACCAATCTTTGGCTTCTCCCATTGAAGTCCAGGGAAATAACATGAGATAGATCTGTTCATCCTCCACTTCTCTGATTTTGAATAGAGTACAGATCCTATTAAAGGTACAAAGATGTTCGTTTGGATCTTCCTTCGGTGCACCACTAAATTGGCATTGATTAGTTACCATGTGTAGGATTTATCCTTTGATTTCATAATCTGGCGCATTAATGTCTGGTTGAGTAATTGCGTGACCTTGGCCAGTGCGTTTAGCCCTCATTCGGTCTTCCATACTTAGAGGTTCCAGATTTTCCATGATTGAAATTGTTGAATCTGAATCACTAGAGGATTCTGACTTAATGGTTTCTTCCTCGACAATCTCTGGATGAGTGATTTGTGGTTCAGGAGAAATGATTAGTGGTTCAGGATCTCTGAATTGTCCCTGAATATCCTCCGGATTCTCAATTGTGAGGTCGGGTTCAAAAAATGGATTATCAAAAATTTGAATTGGAGTACTTGGTCGACTAGATGACGATTCTAAAGAAAAACCAACGGCGATAATATTGGCTAGATGTCTTGATCGAGTTACAGGTGGTGAACGTATGAAAGGTGGTGAACGTTTTGCTCGGTGCATTCACTGAATATCCTATTAGTTATAAAAGATAAAAGTTATATAAGTTATCAAATTAATAGACTTTTCTGATTTTACCCACATTTCGAATAGCCAATAGATGCAGTAGGTAGCTAGGACCCTTTAAATCAGAAGCCCACAACTCGCCACTAACAAATCCAACTATTACTACGAATCAGAAAATTTAGGATGTCTATCAATTTAACCGCTTAAAATAATTTTTCGTTTTGAAATTTTATAGAAGAAATAGAAAATTCTATGTCCTAAAAACTAGAGCGTCGAGAAATAAGAAAGAAAAAGAGCGCGTCGAAAAATGTCGAAAAATAAAAGGTCGAAAAATTAAGCGTCGAAAAATAATAAAAGTTGGAAAACAATAAAAAGAAAGAAAAACGTCGAAACTTAAATGTCTAAAAACTAAAAATTAAAAGTTGCGTCTAAAAGTATTAAAGCTTAAAAGGAATTCTATATCCAAAATGGCAATAACTTAAAAAGTACTAAAATCTTAAAACGGCGTCGCAAAATTCTAAAGCACCTAAATCTTAGTCTAAAGAAAAAGCACTTAAGGGATTTTACGGCAGACCTAAAAATCTAGAAATATAAAAAATTTTACGGAAAAATACTAATCTTTAAACTAGTTACGAACGAAAAATATACAAATTATGAATTAAACTAATAAAAATAAAATAAATAAAAAATAAAAAAATTACTTATTTTTATAAAAATATTATTTTTTAAAAAATATATTAGTTTATGAATTAATAAAACTAATTAAAACCTAAAAGTAATAAAAACTAAACTAATTAATATTAAAACAAAACCCTAATCTAAATTAATTAATAATAATAATTAATAAAATCAAACCCTAATTCGTACGTCTGATGATCAGGTCCTGTCAAGTCACCACATGCGACCGCATGAGGTATTAGTTGTCTGGCCTTGCGGTCGCATGGATCCGAAAACCAGGCCAGATTGTTTGGGCTTTGATAGGCTTCGGCCCGATTATTATTTTTTTTTTCTATTTTATCTTTATATAAAATATTTATATAAATAAAAAGTTATATTTTAAAAATTACCTATTATTTTTTGTAACTAAAAAAATACAAACTTTTTAAAACGTAAAAATATAGTAATATATATATATATATATATATATATTTCTTTTCTTTGTTTATGTTTTTATATTTAAAACTTACTATATTTTTACAAAAATAGATTAAAAATAAATATATATTTTTTTTATATATAGAGTTTCGCTTTCGGCGTTGTTGAAGTTCCCCGGCAGCGGCGCCAAAAATACTTGATGTTATGCGAGGTTTATACGAAATAGTTATATTTTTACTACGAAATATTATTAAATACGATACAATTTTACACAAGTTATTTATTTATTTATAGAGTGGATATACCTAAACCTTGCTATAACACTATAGGCAGTGTACCTAATTGTACAGTAGTATAGTTTTTAATAAGTCCGGTTCGTTCCGCAGGGAGCTTGCCAAGTTTAACGCTATATTTTTAAACTATATTTGTATATATATATATATATATATATATATATATATATATATATATATATATATATATATATATATATATATATATATATATATATATATATAAGTAGTATTATTATTATAAAAGGGGGTTTTTACCGTTTAATGACCGGTTTGTCGATTTTATGTCTTAAGTCGCAATTAAAACCTAATGTAAAATATTAAAAATACAAATGACTTAATTTAAAGCGTAAAGTAAATGACGATAATTAAAATGCGATAATTAAAAGTACGATAATTAAAAGTGCAATAAATAAAATGACAGTAAATAAAAGTGCGATGAGATATAAAATAAAGGAATTATGCTTATTTAAACTTCCGTAATCATGATGTTCGACGTGTTGATTTTAATTTATTATCATGGATTAATTGTCCTTTGTCCTGGATTATTTGATATGTCCATACGGTTTTGTCCATAATAGTCCATCAGTCATAATTATAAAGTGCGAGAGTCTTCGTCAAATTATCCTTGTACCTGAAGTCAAATATTCCAACTAATTGGGGATTCGAACTGTAACAAGGTCTTAATACTTTGTTTAATGAATACACCAGGTTATCGACTGCGTGTAATCTAAAGTTTTACTACTTTGTTAACAATTACACCAATTACCCTTGAATGTAATCCACCCTTGTCTTAATGAGTCCATTAACTATTAATCCATCCCCGTGTCCGGTAAAATGAACGATAATTCGTATTTATAGATATCCCGCCCACCGTACCTGATTAAGCGTATGTGGTTATATATAGATACGTCAAATTGTAACCTTTATATTAAATTAACGAGGTATCTTTTGGTTAATATAAAGCCCATTAATAGCCCATAGTCTAATTTCCACAAGTGTCATTCTTTTGTCCAAACCCCAATTATGGTACAAAGCCTAATTACCCCGTCTTTAATATTTAGCCCAACATCACGATTACTTCGGCTTAAATAAGCATAATAATAACTTAGCTACGAGACATTAATTTAAAAAGGTTGAACATAACTTACAATGAGTATTAATCGCGTAGTGTTACACGGACAGAGTTTCGACTTACAAACTTACAACATTCGCCACTATAACCTTATTATTATTAACTTAAAATTAAAATTAAAATTAAAATATATATATAAATATATATTGAGAGTGAGAGAGATTGAATATTGTGTATTAAATTCGGCCAGAACTCGCGAAATTTATAGGACCTGAGCTGCTACAGTATGCCATGCGACCGCATGGTTTTTGTGTGTCCAGGCCATGCGATCGCATGGCCAGCTGGATCAGACCACATCCTCTTGTTTGCTAGTTTGCCAACGGTTTTTAATATATAATATATATATATATATATATATATATATATATATATATATATATATATATATATATATATATATAATTTTAAGAATTATTTATTTATATATTATATTATATTCATGTGCATAGTTGACTTGTCATTTTAGCTTCGTTGCGTCGCGCGTTGATAGTTGGTTCATGTCCCGGTTCCGGATTTTCGAACGTCCTTTCGTACTATTTAATATCTTGTACTTTGCGTTTTGCGGCTCGTACTCTTGTAACTTTTAGACGTTTCTCATCAATAAATTGAACCACTTTGATTGCACTTTGTACTTTTTAGCTTTTTGGTCGTTTGCGTCTTCAAATCATCGATACTGTCTTTTGTCTTCACCTTTTATTATTTAAACGAATATCACTTGTAAATAGAACAATTGCAAGTAAAAGCTTGTCTTTCTTGAGGGATAATGCTATGAAATATATGTTCGTTTTTAGCATTATCAGTATCTGATTTGAAAATCCTAATAATGTGTATGTATTTATATAATACTCTGCATATCGATTTTTTATATATTTTTGTGTTTATATCCGATGTTATATATATCTTTTATATCTATATATTTATTTTTTATAGATTATAAATTAATTTTATTAATTATGATAATAATACTCTTAATAAATAATAGTAATGCAAATATAATAATAATAATATTATAATAATGATGATTATTACTAAAAAAAGTGTATAACAATAATATAACAATAATACTAATTATAATAATACTAATATTATTGATAATAACAATAATAATAATAATAATAATATATCAAATACTGACTTTAATATTGATAGTAAAAATATTAATAATGTTAATGGTACTAATAATATTATCAGTTATAATAATATTAATTTCATTGATAATAGTAATATTAACAATAATAATATAACGACTTATACTTATCAAATTTATATGTTTATATACTAACATTAATGTTACAAATATTAATCTTAATATTAATAATAATATTAATGAAGGTAATGACAAGAATATAACTTTAATATTTTAACTTGTACTTAAATTTTATTATTAGTATTATATAGTAATATAGTAAATATTTAATGTTTATACATTTAATATATTTTACAATATAATATACTACTTATATTGAGTAGTAACTTCATATATATATATATATATATATATATATATATATATATATATATATATATATATATATATATATATATATATATATATATACATCACAAATGTACAAATAATAAGTATTAATAGGTATCACATATATGCCTATAAATTCATAATAATATCATGTATATATTTATATATAATTACTTATTTGTTTATTATTTTATATGTTTAATTCCAATTGATTTATTTTATTAACTCAAAGTATCATATATACATTTATATATATATATATATATATATATATATATATATATATATATATATATATATATATATATATATATATATATATATATATATATATATATATATATATATATTTACATTTTTATTTACACATAACTGTTCGTGAATCGTCGGGAATAGTCAATGGTTAATTGAATCCATGAAAACAGTTCAAGAATTTTGTGACTCAACAATACAGACTTTGCTTATCTTGTCGAAATCATTTAAAGATAAAGTTTAAATTTGGTCGGAAATTTTTGGGTTGTCACAGTACCTACCCGTTAAAGAAATTTCGTCCCGGAATTTGATTGGGATGGTCATGGCTGATAATAAAGTTTGTTTTCATGACGTATACAAGCTGAAAATTGGAGTTTTATCGTCACTGAGTAATATAAATAAAACAACTCAATTATGTGAAGCGTATGAGTGATGCTTATCACAAAAGAGTGAAATGAGTAATTGTAGATTCATCATATCTTTTGACGTAGTAACGGTTGAATTCCGGAATTCAATGGTTTTAAAAGAAAATCTTGGAAATCTATAAGATCTGATTCTTCGGGATTTAAGGGAATTAGGATCTCTTTAATTAGATACGGTGATCTGCCTCAACTACTTTGTCTGATATTTTCATTATAAATTAAACTTTTTCCGTTCCATTATTTTCACCATTCCTATACTTCCTTTCTTAGTTCATACATCCAAAAGATTGTGAAAATGCTTAATCCCGTTCTAATCCTTGATATTTTCCTAATTATCATTTCTGTCATCCTTCTTTTCAATCTTCCATCAGAAAAATCTGTTTACTTTTACTATTACCTTGGGGTGATACTATTTTTAATTATATCGTGTCCTTATATTGCTATTCGTATTAATATCCACGGTTTGTAATCTCTGTGTTGTCATTGGGCTTTATATTTTCTCTTATATTTTGGAGCTCTTTTGCCTTTTTATTCTCTTCTCGACCTCTAGTAAAGCGAGTAATGGTCCAGAATTCGTAAGTATGGAGTTTTGAATGAACGTAATGTTCTAAACAAGAAAGGACGTAATAGCACGATTTGATTTGTCAAATTACCAAAATCACTGAGAACAGAACTATCAAGAATATACTTTCTTGATATGTTCAGATGTTAAGCAGAATGAAAGAGTTATGTAACATGGCACATGATGACGTTATGATCTATGAATCATCACGTTCCATTATAAACTCAGCATGACTTACTGTAATATAATCACGTTGATCAAGTGTCATTATATTATACTAATTCATGCATCAATTTCTTTACATTTCTCCAGAATTCATTCATAAATTAAACTTAGATTTTACAGAAGTTTCCAATATAATGAAACACAGGAAGCACGAAGAGGTATATAATTTCGGACGAGAATATTTATGAAAATATCCTCAGAAATATCGAAGATATTTATGATGATATTTTGGAATTTCCAAGTTCGAAGGTTGATGAAGAAAATTTTTTCGCAAGATTTTAACATGACTTAGGAGCAAGATATTCTCTAAAGATTTCAACGAATCCTGAATTACATGGATTCTTTGAATATAGGGTGTGGTCCTTGTATTTGTCCTTGGTCTCCTTAGTGGTTAGCTCAATCCGTTTTCCAGTTCCAACTTTTCTGAACTTTTCCAACATAATATTCTTTATCATCAAACTTCCAATGATTAAGGTCGTTTTCGGTTGTCTACGATTTCTGCTGCTTCATTCAGCTTTTTCAACATTCAGAGTATTGATTTGTAGACTGAGTGCTTTTCAGAATTTCAGAATGAAAGATCATAATTCTTAAGAGATAAATGTTATACATATAATTGTTGATGTAGATATGCTGTGAGTTTTCAAAGTACCGATTGCTGATTCCTGGTAATTGGTATGGCAGTTCTCGTTACAAGATGAGGATGAGTATATGATATGGTTTCAATGAATAACTATAATGGTTTTTTGAAGAGACTTAAGCTAGTTAGTAATGAAGTTACTGGTAAGTTTACTGCTAATATGATGGGATGTAAACGGTTCCTCGGTAACGATGACGAAGGGAAATTCATACATCAAGGTTATAATTAGGCTAATTCAAATAAAAATCGAAGTTGATTTGCTGGAGCTGTGATAAAATTGGCTACTTTGGACAGGGATTGTGAAGTTATTTTCAGTAATAACAACGTCAAAGAAGCTAACACAGATACATGTTATACGTTTACTCAGGTTCTGAATGTTTTCAGGTGCATAACTATATGCATAAATCTTTCCTTCCGTAGATGAAGTGCGGTTGGTTCATCCTCTCGATTGAGATGTTTTCAGGAATCATGAAAGGTTTGAACGCAGATTATAATCGTCAAGATACAAATGAGGTTTAAGATGAAATCAAGTGGCAAACTTGAAGAATTGTTTAGTTTCATATGTTATAATCAATATTTTAATTCATTTTATTTGACCAATGTTGGTAGTCCTCAGTTGATAGTCCACAGTTAACAGTTCAATAATTCATATATAGTTTAATATATTATATTCGAATTAATTAATACGTGTCATGACCCGTGTACATGTCTCGGACTCGATCACAACTCAAAGTATATATATTATTATAGAATCAACCTCAACCCTGTATAGCTAACTCGATCATTACTGCATATAGAGTGTCTATGATTATTCCAAATAATATATATAGATGCGTCGATATGATATGTCAAAACCTTGTATACGTGTCCCGATATTTAAAGTGCGTAAAATAAATAACAGAAATTAAATGACGATAAATAAAATTGCGAGAATTAAATTGCGATAAAATAAATTGCGATAAATAAAATGTAATCAGTTAGCTAGGAACAGTTAGCTGGAAACAGTTAGCGTGGATTCTTAACAAAATTTCTCATAGTTAATTTGTTTGTTTCTAACAAATTTTATTCTGTCCAATGTTTTCTTCATTATGCCACTTGTTGGATTCTGATAAGTCAAAATCCAAATATGAAATTGAAGGAAAATGGTTATGTTGTGGTGAACGGATTCGTATATCTGTGGATGTAAATAGGATAGTAAATGACTATTGAATCAGATTTGAAGAATGTACAGTGTAACTTATTAATGTGAAATCTAAATATTCCTCGGGTATTACCGACCCGTTAAAATATTTTCATCATTAACAGTTTGTACAATAAAAATTTTAATTGCAATCTTTATGAAAACATATATACATATATATTTTCTTCAGACGTAATCACGGATTTAATGAGTCAATGTGATATTAAACTTATCAGATTTACAGCTAGAACTAGAGTACATAACCTCTAAAACATTAGAGATTACATAATCACCATGAAGGATGAAGATAGTTTATGTAGAACGATTCGTAGAACGATGATTATGCTTGAGGTATAGATTGCGAAGTTGAGATGTGTGATGATGTTGTTGTTGTTGGTATTGGTTATGCTGCTGGTGCTGCTGATGGTGGTGATGATGTTGGTGTAGTAAGTATGGCTTGTAAATCACACACCATTCTTGTCAGGGTTTCTATCCTACCCTCTATCATTTCTATCCATCCACTCATCTGATTCGATAGATCTTGATTATCAATTCGAAGTTCCCTAACTTCTTCTAATATTCCCCTTCGATTGGTATTCGGAAGTAGAGGTTGAATATTTTCTGAGATTGCAGTAATGCGACCTTCGAGGTGGAAAACTTTAGCAAGAAGGGTGAATACAGTGTTGCGCATAGGTTCACCGGTGAGTACATCATTTTCTCCGATGTTAGGAAGTAAGTTTGGTTCGCGGTAGGGCTTGCCTTCTTCATTTCTCCATCGAGTGAGTAAGTCTCGGACCCACCCCCATCTCCTCCAAAAAGAAAAATAGCTAAACGGTGGAGACACTTCGGGTTCATTGACTTCGGAGTCTACTTCAATACGCATCTCGAAATTGCTTCCGAAACTAATGGAATCTAAGCTAGGTGTAGGATCCATTTCTTATGATCAGTTAGAGGATTTTCGATATGAAATGATTTTTCGGTTATCGGGTAATATTCTAATTATATAGAATATCTAATATAGTACAGAAGATCTCGTAGATTACGGAGGAAATTAAGGAAACATGTCAGATAAAATCTACAGTAACAGATACGCTAAGATATGGATTTGTCTATACACTATTCATGCAATCAATGCAGTAAGATGTGTTTAGACTAGGAATGATAAGCAGGTAATTTCCTAAGGATGATAAGTAGATGATTTTCGACATGAAATGATAAGCAAAACTTTTGACATGCAGACACGGTCGAAATCCAGACTCACTAATGCATCTAAACAACTATCAGTTAGATACACTAATGTAAGACCTGGTTCGCTAAGACCACCGCTCTGATACCACATGAGACGACCCGTCCTAATCCATAGGAATGAATACAATAACATATGATTACAACGCGAGGTAATTCACCTCTATATGATACATTTTACAAACATTGCATTCGTTTTTAAAAGACAAACTTTCTTTACATCGAAAGTTGACATCATGCATACCATTTCATAACACATCCAACTATAATTGACTTAGTAATAATCTTGATGAACTCAACGACTCGAATGCAACGTCTTTTGAAATATATCATGAATAACTCCAAGTAATATCTCTGATGTGCATAGAGGTGTATACGAAATAGTTATATATTTACTATGAAATACTATTAAATACGATACAATTTTACACAAGTTATTTATTTATTTATAGAGTGGATATACCTAAATCTTGCTACAACACTTATAGGCAGTGTACCTAATCATACACTAGTGTAGTTTTTAGTAAGTCCGGTTCGTCCACAGGGAACTAGCCAAGTTTAACGCTATATTTTTAAAACAATATTTGTATATATATATATATGTATATATATATACATATATATATAAAAGGGGGTTTTTACCGTTCAATGACCGGTTTGTCGATTTTAAAACTTTAGTCGCAGTTAAAACCTAATGTAAAATATTAAAAATAAATATAACTTAATTTAAAGCGTAAAGTAAATGACAATAATTAAAGTGTGATAAATTAAAGTGCAATAAATTAAAATGCGATAAATAAAATGACGGTAAATAAAATTACGATAATTAAAAAGTACGATAATTAAAAGTGCGATAAATAAAATGACAGTAAATAAAAGTGCGATAAAATATGAAATAAAGAAATTATGCTTATTTAAACTTCCGTAATCATGATGTTTGACGTGTTGATTTTAGTTTATTACCATGAATTAATTGTCCTTTGTCCTGGATTATTCGATATGTCCATCTGGTTTTTGTCCATAACAGTCCATCCGTCATAAATAATAAGTGCGAGTGTCCTCGTCAAATTATCCTTATATCCGAAGTCAAATATTCCATCTAATTGGGGATTCGAACTGTAACAAGGTCTTAATACTTTGTTTAATGAATACATCAGGTTATCGACTGCGTATAATTCAAGATTTTACTACTTTGTTAACAATTACACCAATTACCCTTGAATGTAATCCACCCCTATTTCAACGAGTCCATTGACTATTATTCCATCCCCGTGTACGGTAAAATGAACAATTATTGGTATTTATAGATATCCCGCCCACCGTATCCGATTAAGCGTTTGTGGTTATTTATAGATACGTCAAATTATAAGTCTATATATTAAATTAACGAGGTATCATTTAGTTAATATAAAGCCCATTAATAGCCCATAGTCTAATTTCCACAAGTGTCGTTCTTTTATCCAAACCCCAATTATGGTACAAAGCCCAATTACCCCGTCTTTAATATTTTAGCCCAACATCATGATTACTTCGATTTAAATAAGCATAATAATAACTTAGCTACGAGACATTAATTTAAAAAGGTTGAACATAACTTACAATGATTAATAATAGCGTAGCGTTACACGGACAGAATTTCGACTTACACACTTACAACATTTGCTAACATACCCTTATTATTATTAATCTTAAACTAAAATTAAAATTATAAATTATAAATTATATATATATATATATATATATATATATATATATATATATATATATATATATATATATATATATATATATATATCGTGAGAGATAGAGAGGATAGAAAAAGATGTGTTATTTTCGGCCAAAACACGCGAACTTTATAGGACCTGAACTGATACAGTGCACCATGCGATCGCATGGTTTTTGGTCTTCCTGGCCATGCGATCGCATGGCCTTCTTTTACAGCTCACATACTTTTGTTTTTTATTTGCTGACGGTTTAAATAAATAAATATAATATATATAATTTTAAGAATTATTTATATATTATATTATATTTATGTGCATAGTTGACTTGTAATTTTTAGTCTGTTGCGTCGCGCGTTGAGAGTTGACTCTGGTCCCGGTTTCGGATTTTCGAACGTCCTTTCGTACTATTTAATATCTTGTACTTTGCGTTTTGCGGCTCGTACTCTTGTAACTTTTAGACGTTTCTCATCAATAATTTGAACCACTTTGATTTTACATTGTACTTTTGAGCTTTTTGGTCGTTTGCGTCTTCAATTCGACGAATCTGTCTTTTGTCTTCACCTTTTATTATTTAAACGAATATCACTTGTAAATAGAACAATTGCAACTAAAAGCTTGTCTTTCTTGAGGGATAATGCTATGACATATATGTTCGTTTTTAGCATTATCAAATATTCCCACACTTGAGCGTTGCTTGTCCTCAAGCAATATAGTCTTAAAATAAAAATACTAGAATCACTTCTTTATTCTTCACACTTTGTACATCAGTGATTTCGATTTGGCGGTGTGAACAATGATAGTAACGTTGTGGTTTATAGTCCCACATGACTATAAAAATTTAGATCCTTTAGGAAATTGGATCTTTATGAAAACATTTGATCTTCTGAAAATTTAATCTAGCTTTTACCCTAGATAAGTTTTCCGGAATAACCCTTCACCGGTGTTTGCAAATTGTTTTTGTGGGTTTGATGGGTTTCAGATTTGAAAATTTTAGCTCAAAACTTGCGGTTTTGTGTCATCCACTTGCTAACCTTGTATTGGGAAAGCAACACGTCTAGTATACTTACTCCGTATATTACCTTTCGGTAAACTACCGTCCGATTGTAAAGGAAAGCTTTGAACAAGCAACTGTTAAGGCAATGTCCCGTAACATGCTTTTGATTATGGTCTATATCGTGTCGGATGCAATTACTATCCTTTGTAGGAGCAATAGTAAAGATCACGCTATAATTTTTCGGTCTAGCACAAGGTCTGGTCTTCGACCATGCTATGCAACCACCGTTCTTATGGTTGACACCCGATTTGGTTCAGGTGACCTAATGAATTCCAGGTGAATTCCTAGGATTTTACGTTCAATGGTAATGAACGCATTGAAAATAGGGTTTCAGAAAACAAATCGGTTTGTAATTTTGTTCAAAATATTTTCTCGTTCAAGCTCGAGTTTAGATATCATTGAATTCCATGAGTTTGAATTCTCAATCTTTAAGGTCAATCTCAAGGATTGAGTAATATCAGTCTTAAAAGCTGATTTTTGATCTTTAAGGAGATTATCCTTTCTGGGGATCTGATTCATTAGTCTTATAAGCTAATTTGCATGGTGCCCCCATTGTACGAGACAGATCCTATCATGGTTAGGATAAGTCTGACCACTTGGCGACCCTGTTTGATGCTGAGGTCCGTGGATTTCCAGCTGATTTTCGAGAAAACTTTTCAAGGTTTTTCGTAGACTCTACAACTGGTCTGGACGACAACTTCCTGACCTAAATCAAGAAGCGCATGTCTTTTTCGGAAGACTTTACTTCCTTTTAATGATGGAATTGATTCATCGTGTAGATCCATCTTTCTTTCAAATATATTACAATTTACCGGGTAAAACAGTTAATTTTGTCCAAAACAAAAGTATCTTCAATTATTTGTACAAAAATATGTGACATATGTTCTAAATAACTTGGTAAATTTTTCTCACACTTGGCTTTTATTTTCCTTTCTTTGCCTTTTTATTTTCCTCTATTCCATTTTAAATGAATTCTAACATTTTAGTTTGTTTCTCAATTTATGTCCTTTCCGAGGTAACAATAATTTCAGTGTTAACACCTAGTTTTATCGTTCATAAATATGTATAAACATGATTTTGAGTTCATTTAGTTGAAAATTTTGAAAAATTTTACTAGAATTGGGTAGTCAGTATATAAGACTAGGGCTGTTCTTTATTATCATAGAGCACTAGATTCTAATATAACTACTGCGTTACTAGTACTTTTAATGGTAACCAAGTGTTTAAGTTAAAAATTTTAAAAATCCGAAAGAATTTAACCCCTTCCCACACTTAAGATCTTGCAATGCCCTCATTTACAAGAAATCAGTAACAATTTAAATTATTGAGGGTTATTAGCGTAGAAAAATGATTAAATTTTACCAAAGTTTCCAAACATATTGGCGTTTGTTTGTTGAATGATAAATGGTGCACATCATTTGTTCATTCCGTCTTGTTGTTACATCACATTTGTTTTTCGTTTTGTCATCAAAATTAGTAGCTTTTGCCGAACTTAATGCCAGTCTTTGAAAGTTCGCTGTTTTACCCTGTTGTGTACAATTGACAATATACATACATACAAATAATAACATGTATGGTAATTTGAAATGGGACTTAACATCCACTTTCAAATCAAATATGAAATATTAGTACAACATAATAAAAATGTTAAAACTTACATAAAAGTATCACAATATTATATGTTTAAACATAAGTAAATAAAAATAATAAAAGATAAAAATCACCAACGGAAACTGTATCAATCTGGATAGGGGTTCCAGTTCATGTCGTCGGGCGGGTTCCATGGTTGGTTATAGGTGTACTGATAGGCATGGTAAGGGTCGTAGAGAGTAAATGGTGGTCGCATATCGGGCTGGTGTGGAGGATAGTAAGCAGGTCGGGTCGGTACGTAGTTATGTGGTACCTGAGGTGATAGCTGGCTCATGATCTGATGCTGATGATAGTGTCATCTATCATGCTGTCGTTGCCTAGAATGCTCGTACACATTCTCGGCGTGCCACTGCTCGAACTGACTAAATCTAGCCTCGTTTGTCATTTCTACCTCATCTATACGCTGATAAACGTCAGTAACAGCCTCCCTAATGACATCCCTAATGTCATCTGCTTCCTCCATTTCCTCATCTGAACCTCTCTCTACCTGTGGATGACGACCATCATATGGTACTGCCTGATTGCGTCTTCTCTTTAATACCTTTGCACCCTGATAGACCTTCAATCCTAAAGTATCAACCTGTTCCCTACACACCATCAGTGGACCCCCTTGATCCCTATCTACACCCAAATACTCTCCAATGAGAGTGACAAAAATACCTCCTCCTATTATTCCCCCGTCCTGTATTCCTTCCACCATTTTGGACAGATAGAAACCAACACAGTAGGGGATATTAACAAAGCTTCTAGTCTTTCGAATACACTTAAGGTAAAATAAATCGTGTAAGGTCATCTTCTCCTTGTTTTTACCTCTTTGTGTAATCGAATTAGCTAAAAATCTATGTATAATATGAAGCTCTGCTTTATTAATATCTAAATAGGAGTATCTTCCTCCTAGCGTAAAAACATTATAATTTGACATACGCATCCAGACGGCGTCCGCGTCAAAATTCCTATCTACCCTTTCACCATGATAAATCAAATTTGTACAATCAGGTAGTAGTAATTCACCAGGAGTGTAAATCTGTAAAGCCCTGGCCATGTCCAGCATGGACATCCTACGGCCAAGTAAAAATCTAAGAAAATTTCTATCATCTAACCTAACTGTATTCGTATTTAACGCTATAGTACTCATAAGCTTATTACACCATTCTTTATATACAGGCCTACGAATGGTGAATAAACGTTCCCAATCGAGAAAAGAAGAGTTCCCATACCTTTGGATCAGATGCTGCCTTACTGAGTTAACTAGTTGGACCCTTTCCAAAGGCTCCCAATCAATTACCCTCGGTACTTCTACATTTTTCGTTACCAGTTTAAATTTATTACTTTGGTACGTCGGGTAATCTCTCCAGCTTCGATCAAATCTCAAATTAGGATGCAACTGTTCTTCATGAATCGTTGGGTGTTCTATTATTGGATGAATCAGAAATTGTACGTAGGCATTAACATATTCTTGCTGCGGATCATAATATGGTATGTGTTGATCATTATGATATTGTTGTTCATGTTGTCATTCCTGTTCAGGTTCTGGTTCATATTGCATTTCTGGTTCAGGTTCCGGAGCAGGTTGTCTAAATGATGATGATGATGCACCATCAGTATCAGTATATCTCTGCAAAACACATTAAACACAAAATTTGTGCATCCAAATATGCATTAGTGTTAGCAAAATAACAACTTGAAACAATTACAATAACATGTTCAATCAAAATTAAACTTCTACACATTTTCACAATTTTAACAATTCTACACTTTTTCAAATAAGCATATATGAAAATGTTTACAAAGTTCATAAGCATTCAACTCAAATAACATGTTAAAATAACCATTACTAGCAATTAAACAAGTTTCAAATGGCATTTACATCAAATTAATCAAGTTCATGAATTTTAGACTTGAAAAGTCCACTTTAATTCTCAAAAATCATGTTTAGGATCAAAGTTTGGATCATTTAGCTACCTAAACATGTTACACTACTTAATTTAGCAATAATTCATGACAAAAATCGGCCATAACCTGTTTATATCAAAAAGCCCCAAATTGCTCAAGAACACAAACCCTAGATTTCTAAAAATTTTGAAGTTTTTGGCTTCAAATCATGACAAATAGCATCAATCTAAGTTATACATGCATAATATACTAACAATTTAACTCTAATTACACTAGAAATTAACAAAATTAAATTAGGTAAAAATTTGCTCAAGAACACTAAAATTCGAATTTAAAGAGTTTTAGGGATGTAATTGTTACCTTTCTTGAAAACTTCTTAACAAATTCATGATTAAAGCGGATTATAGCAAGAGATTTGGTTGATTTTGATGAAAAAATGAAGATTTTAGAAGTGTTTTTAAGAGTATTTGCGTATATGTGTGTGTTATTTTATGAAGAGTAGAACACTCGACTGACTTTATGATCTGCCCAGTTTTTTGGCCTCATGCGACCGCATGAGGTTTAAGAGAAAACCCCTTGCGATCGCATGGGGTCTGATTTTTTTTTTCTTAAATAAACCTTATACTTATAAAACAAAAATTAAGTAAATTTAAAATTTTGTTTTCCTTGTTATTTAGGACGAGGTCGTTTCGGATCGATGTCCTAGTCCTTTCCTCGACAAAATTTTAAAATTTGTCACTTTTTAAGCGTTGTTTTAAAAGTAAAGATTTTCGGGTTTTTTAATGTTTTTGGCATACTTTAATTCAATAAGATTAAAAATAATGATAATAAAATTTCTCGTCCCTTCCTTGGGTAAAGCAATTTCGGTTCAACGACCTAGTTTTCAACTCACGACGAATTTTAGAAATCATATTTTTAACTTAATAAAATAAAGTAAATTTTTGTTTTTAAATTCACACCAAACTTAAATTTAAAATGCATAAAATTAAAATTTTATATAAATATCATTAATATTTACAAAATATTAATTTAAAAGATTAAATATATTGATTTTAAAAAGATTTACAATAATAATTTAATATTTATATATTAATTTTAAAAACAAGGTAAAAATCAAATTAAAAATCTTTTTGGTCTTTTATCCCACTTTAATCAATCAAATATTATCAAAAGTATACGTCCCTCTTTTCGGTAAAGTAATTTCGGTTCCATAACCTAGTTTTACTCATGACGAATTTTTGAAATATTTTGGATTGATTAATTAAAGATATTTATACCTTAAGAATAAACGGTAAATTTCGCAGTGATGTAATAAATTTTTGTATGATATCAATAATTTCGGTTACGCATACCTAATTTTATTGAATACCAATTTAATACTTTATAGCGAACGATTCAGCGTTTATTATCAAAAGGTTAAAAGCAATAAAATAAAAATAAAAACTGTACATACTTACCTGTGAGATAGAATTTTCAGAGACCTGCTTTAGCCGACTCATAGGAGAGTCGTGTGATTTGGTTCTCCATAGTTACTTAAGCGTAACCTCGATTCTTCAATATCTTTTCTTCTAAATATATGAACGGTCCTTCTCTGCATAGAGTAACAAATTCGGTATTTGAATATGTTTAATTGTTTGAACATTTACCTTCGTGTGATCATTTTCCGCATTTATGACATCTTTCAAGGTGTCGTGCTCTTCTTTTTGTTGCGGATTTTGATTTTCCTTTACCAAAATTTATGATGATCTTTTTTGAGTTCTTTCCTCACTTCGTCCATTTTGGCTCTTATGAAGGATACCACTTCACTCGGAAGTGTGTCATTATTACGTTTAGTAATCATAGCGTGTAGTAGTAGACCATGGTTCAAATCAAAAGAATTCTTCATCTCGTAAAACCTAAAAGAAATTAAAATTCAGAATGGAGGGAGAGAACTAGTTCTTTAGGGTCTGCTAGGGAAAGACCATTCGGATTCCATTCTCGAGAACTACACGAAAACAGAATATCTAACTCTAACAAAAACATATATTATCTTTAAAAGACTTGATTCTCCCCACACTTAGTTAGCTGTGGTGTCGAAATTGTGATTAACTTCGTTTTCAACTTCCATCGGACCATGTATGTAATGTTTAACTCTGTGACCATTAACTTTAAATTCAATCCCATTTGAATTTATTAATTCTATTGTTCCATATGGGAAAACTCTTTTGACTATGAATGGTCCAGACCATCTTGATTTCAATTTTCCAGGAAATAGCTTGAATCGTGAATTGAAAAGAAGAACTCTGTCTCCTTCTTTAAATTCTTTTGAACTTCTGATTCTTTTATCATGCCATTTCTTCGTTCTTTCCTTATAGATTAACGAATTTTCGTATGCATCATGTCTTAATTCTTCTAATTCGTTTAATTGACTTAACCGTAAACGTCCGGCTTCATGTAAATCAAGATTACATGTCTTCAAAGCCCAAAATGCTTTGTGTTCAATTTCTAATGGAAGATGACATGCTTTTCCGTAAACGAGTTTAAAAGGTGTGGTTCCAATTGGAGTTTTGTAGGCTGTTTTAAAAGCCCGGAGTGCATCCTCCAATTTCATGGACCATTCCTTCAGATATGATCCTACGGTTTTCTCTAGAATACGTTTTAATGCTCGGTTGGTATTTTCAACTTGTCCACTTGTTTGTGGATGATAAGCGGTTGAGATTTTATGAGTTACTCCATATCTTTTGAGAACTTTCTCAAGTTGATTATTACAAAAATGAGTACCCCGATCACTTATTAAAGCTTTCGGTGTTCCGAACCAAGAAAAAAGACGTTTTAAAAAGTTGACTACAATTCATGCATCGTTAGTTGGGAGAGCTTGTGCTTTCGCCCATTTAGATACATAATCAATGGCAACGAGAATGTAGAGATTATTATGAGATTTTGGAAATGGACCCATAAAGTCAATACCCCAAACGTCAAATACTTCACATACTTGAATGACATTTTGTGGCATTTCATCACGTTGACTTATTTTTCTGGGCCATTGACATGTATCACAGGATTTACAAAGAAGATGTGCGTCTTTGAAAATTGTAGGCCAATAAAATCTAGGGTCGTAGACTTTTCTTGCTGTGAGTTGAGGCCCATAATGCCCTCCTGTTGGTCCTGTGTGACAATGGTTTAAGATTTGACTGGCTTCATCCCCGAATACACATCGACGTATTCTTCCATCGGGACAACTTTTAAATAAATGGGGATCTTCCCAGAAATAGTGTTTTATATCACTAAAGAATTTCTTTCGTTTTTGGTATGACAACCCTTTTTCAAGGAATCCACATACTAAGTAGTTTGCATAGTCTGCAAACCATGGAATTTCACTGTAATCTATCTTCAATAGATATTCATCAGGAAAGTTATCTTGTATGGCCGATTCATTTAGAACTTCTAATTCAGGATTTTCAAGACGAGAAAGATGATCAGCGGTGAGATTTTCTGCTCCATTTTTGTCTTGGATTTCAATATCGAACTCTTGTAAGAGTAAGATCCAACGGATTAATCGTGGTTTAGCATCTTGTTTCAAAAATAGATATCTAATAGCAGAATGGTCGGTATAGACCACCGTTTTAGCTAGAACGAGATATGAACGAAATTTGTCAAAAGCAAAGACAATAGCAAGGAGTTCTTTTTCAGTAGTTGTGTAATTTGTTTGTGCTCCTTGTAATGTCTTACTAGCGTAATAAATAGGTTGAAATTGTTTTTCAATCCTTTGTCCTAAAACGGCTCCCATTGCAAAATCACTTGCATCGCACATAAGTTCAAATGGTAAATTCCAATTTGGAGTTATCATGATCGGCGCATTAGTAAGTTTTTCTTTAAGAATATTAAAAGATTTGATGCATTCATCTGAAAAGATGAATGGAGCATCCTTTTCTAGGAGTTTATTCATAGGAGTGGCAATTTTAGAAAAATCTTTTATGAAACGTCGGTAAAAACCGGCATGCCCTAGAAAACTCGTAACTCCTCTAACATTGGTGGGATGTGGAAGTTTAGCAATTACATCTACTTTAGCTCTATCCACTTCAATTCCTTCTTTTGAAATTTTATGACCAAGAACGATGCCTTCTTTAACCATGAAATGGCATTTCTCCCAATTAAGTACTAGATTTGATTGTTCGCATCTAATAAGCATTCGTTCAAGATTAACTAGACAAGATTCAAATGTATCACCGAAGACTGAAAAGTCATCCATGAAAACTTCCATGCATTCTTCTATCATGTCGTGAAAAATTGCCATCATGCACCTTTGAAAGGTGCAGGGGCGTTGCAAAGTCCAAATGGCATGCATTTGTAAGCAAAAGTACCATAAGGGCACGTGAATGTGGTTTTCTCTTGGTCCTCGAGTGCTATTGGAATTTGAAAATATTCGAAAAAATCGTCAAGAAAATAATAGTAACTATTTTCGGCTAATCTTTCCAACATTTGATCAATGAAAGGTAAGGGAAAGTGATCTTTTCTGGTGGCGTCATTTAATTTTCTATAATCAATACAAACACGCCATCCTGTTACAGTCCTAGTAGGAATAAGCTCATTTTTTCATTTGTGATGACAGTCATGCCACCCTTCTTAGGTACACATTGAACTGGGCTTACCCATGGACTATCAGAGATTGGATAAATTAAACCTGCATCTAGCAGTTTAATAATTTCTTTCTTAACAGCATCTTGCATATTAGGATTCAGTCTTCGTTGGCGTTGCACATACATTTTATGACCTTCTTCCATAAGGATTTTATGTGTGCAATACGAAGGACTTATGCCTTTAATATCATGAATCTTCCATGCAATAGCTGGTTTATGAGCTTTTAGCACAGAAATGAGTTGAGATTTTTCATTTTCAGTAAGAGAAGATGATATTATTACAGGTAATTCAGATTCACCATGTAAATACGCGTATTCCAAATAGTTTGGAAGTGGCTTTAACTCTAATGTCGGTGGTTCTTCTATCGATGATTTGTATCGATATCTGTCTTCTTCTTTTAGCATCTGAATTTCTTCTGTTGTTGGTTCATATCCATTAGCCATGAGTGCGGCTAACATTTCAGCTTCATCAATTGGTTCAATCCCTTCTCCTAAAGAACATTCTACTGTTCCTTGTAATTATGGAAATTCTTCTAACAATTCTGCATGTGAATCTATAGTTTGAATATAATAACATGTATCATCTGCAGATTGCTGTTGTTGCATGGCTCTATCAATAGAAAAGGTAACACTCTCGTCCTCTATACTTAGGGCCAATTTCTTACCGAACACGTCTATTATTGCTTTAGCCGTGTTTAAGAATGGTCTTCCTAATATGAGAGGAACTCGAGAATCTTCTTCCATGTCCAGAATAACAAAATCTACTGGAAATACTAAAGTACCAACTTTAACTAGCATGTTCTCCATTATCCCTCTAGGATATTTTACTGATCGATCTGCTAGTTGTATACTTATTCGTGTTGGTTTCAATTCTCCGAGGTCTAGTTTAGTGTATAGTGAATAAAGCATTAGATTTATACTAGCACCTAAGTCTGCCAATGCTTCTATTGAACTAAGACTACCCAGAAAACATGAAATTGTGAAACTTCCCGGATCTGATAATTTTTGTGGTATCTTATTCAACAGTACTGCAGAACAATTAGCATTCATTGTAACAGCCAAAAGTTCTTCCATTTTCTTTCTATTTGTAATTAGATCTTTCAAGAATTAAGCATATCTTGGCATTCCTAATATCACATCAATGAAAGGAAGATTTACATTTATTTGTTTAAACATATCCAAGAATTTAGATTGCTCGGCTTCAAGTCTTTCTTTTCTCATTTTACTTGGGTAAGGAAGTGGTGGTTGATATGGTTTAACATAAGGTTTAGCCTTAACTGTGTTATCTTCATTAAGCTTTTCAACTACCGGTTCTGTTTCCTTATTTTGCTCAGGTTGTGGTTCTTGTGGAGTAGGAATAGAGTCATCAAAAATTACAGGTATTTCAGGTGATTTAATTATAATACCACTTCTCGTGGTAATGGCTTTAGCTGTTTCATTCCGGGGGTTAGCATTTGTATCGCTAGGTAGACTTCCCGGTTTTCTTTCACCTATCAACCTTGCTAGGTTGCTTACTTCTTGTTCCAGATTTTGAATAGAAGCTTATTGATTTCTAAATGCTTGAGCATTTTGTTCATTGGTTTGTTTCTGAGATGTGAAAAACTGCGTTTGAGATTCAACTAGCTTCGACATCATATCTTCTAAATTTGGCTTTTTATCATCGGTTTGTGGTGGTTTGTTTAGAAAAATAGGTCTTTGCTAATTGTAGGTATTATTTGATACTTGTTGATTGCTAGGACCTTGTTGATTGTTGTATGGAACATTTCGGTTATAATTCTGGTTTTGATTGTAAATTGGTCTTGGCGGTTGATAATTATTCTGATAATTATTTCCAGGCCTTTGGTTTATATATGAAACATTCTCTCTTTGTTCCATTATTTGTTCAATAATGAGACAATCTTTTTGTCAAATATGGTCCTCCACATTGCTCACAACTAATTCGTATTGAGTGAATATCTTTAATCATCTTTTCCATTCGTCTCTCGACATCATCTATCTTTGCAGAAATGGAATCAATGTCATGGCTAGAATCGGCTCTAGCCGCTTTAGATGATCTAACGATGTGTTTTTCTTGGTGCCACTCATGTGAGTGGGAAGCAGTGTTATCAATAATTTTGTAAGCTTCAGTTGCGGTTTTCTTCATAATGGAACTACCAGCTACTATATCGATGTCTTTTCTTGTTGTGATGACGCATCCTTGGTAGAATATTTGTACTATTTGATAAGTGTCTAAACCATGTTGCGGACATCCTCTTAACAACTTTCCAAATCTTGTCCATGCCTCATATAGAGTTTCGTTTGGCTTTTGCATGAACGTAACAATTTCTCCTTGAAGTTTTACGGCTTTAGATGCCGGAAAGAATTGTTTAAGAAAATTTTCAACTAAGACATCCCATGTATCAATCGCCCCTTCAGGTAACGATTCTAACCAATCTTTGGCTTCTCCCTTTAAAGTCCAGGGAAATAACATGAGATAGATCTGTTCATCCTCCACTTCTTGGATTTTAAATAGAGTACAGATCCTATTAAAGGTTCGAAGATGTTCGTTTGGATCTTCCTTCGGCGCACCACTAAATTGGCATTGATTAGTTACCATGTGTAGAATTTGTCCTTTGATTTCATAATCTGGCGCATTAATGTCTGGTTGAGTAATTGCATGACCTTGGCTAGTGCGTTTAGCCCTCATTCGGTCTTCCATACTTAGAGATTCCAGATTCTCCATGATTGAATTTGTTGAATCTGAATCACTAGAGGATTCTGATTTAATGGTTTCTTCCTCGATAATCTCTGGATGAGTGATTTGTGGTTCAGGAGGAATGATTAGTGGTTCAGGATCTCTGAATTGTCCCTGAATATCCTCCGAATTCTCAATTGTGAGGTCGGGTTCAAAAAATGGATTATCGGAAATTTGAATTGGAGTACTTGGGCGACTTGATGACGATTCTAAAGAAAAATCAACGGCGACAATATTGGCTAGATGTCTTGATCGAGTTACAGGTGGTGAACGTTTTGCTCGGTGCATTCACTGAATATCCTATTAGTTATAAAAATAAAAATATATAAGTTATCAAATTAATAGACTTTTCTGATTTTGCCCATGTTTTGAATAGGCAATAGATGCAGCAGGTAGCCAGGACCCATTAAATCGGACGCCCACAACTCATCACTAACAAATCCAACTATTACTACGAATCAGAAAATTTTGGGTGTCTATCAATTTAACCACTTAAAATAATTTTTCGTCGAAGTTTAAAGAAATTTTAGAGAAGAAATAGAAAATTCTATGTCCTAAAAACTAGAGCGTCAAGAAATAAGAAAGAAAAAGAGCGCGTCGAAAAACGTCAAAAAATAAAAGGTCGAAAAATAATAAAAAGATCGTAGCGCGTCGAATCTTAAAAGTCTAAAAACTAAGAATTAATAGTTGCGTATAAAGGTATTAAAGCTTAAAAGGAATTCTATATCCAAAACGGCAATAACTTAAAAAGTACTAAAATTTATAAAATATTAAAGCGATAAGCGACGTCGTAAAATTCTAAGGCGCCTAAATCTTAATCTAAAGAAAAAGCACTTAAGGGATTTTACGGCAAAGCCTAAAAATCTAGAAATAAAAATAACTACGGCAAAATACTAGACTTAAAACTAATTACGAACGAAAAAAAATACAAATATTACGAATAAACGATTAAAATATACAATTTATAAAAAGATATAAAAAGTGATAAAATTACAATTATAAAAATATATTATTTTTATATTATTATTTTATAAAAGTATTAAGTTTATATATTTATTAAAACTAATTATAACTTAAAAATATAAAATAAATAAAACTAAAATTAATTAATATAAAACTAAACCCTAATTAGGATTGATTAATAATAATTATTAATAATACCCCGTAATTAATGTTGTCGGCAGAGGTATCAGGCGTGTCAGATCATCTCATGCGGTCGCATGAGTTTTAGCCTACAGGTTCATGCGGTCGCATGTCCCATATATTCAGATCACAAATTGGGCTGCTACAGTACCAGGCTCGATTATTTTTACTTTTTTTTTTTCTGTTTTTAACTTATTTATATAAAATAAATAAAAACTTAATTTTTAAAAACTAAAATAGTTGTAAGATCCTGTTTTCTTTTGGGTTTGGACGCCGTCCAAACATTTGGGACGCCGTCCCAGTTTGAAGACCTGGACGCCGTCCAACATTTTGGGACGCCGTCCAGAATGGCTGGCAGGCATGTCTTTTTGCTATTAATTATTTTAGATGGGTATTTTCGTAATTTTACTTCTTGGACGAATTTTAAAGCCCTAGATCAGTTTTGGGAGTCTCATTACTCCATTCACAACCACCAAACATCATCTACTTTAATTCTAGAGAGAGAGTGCTCTTAAGTGTGAGAAAGCTCAAATAGGAGAGGAAGAAGCTTGTTTCGGGTTCTAGCTCGAGCATTGAAGTTGTTCATCTCCTCGTTAGCTTCGTTTTGATTGTGGTGGTAAGCCCTAAAATTGATTTCTCTAGTAAATATGTTTAAGGGTTGGGGTTTGGGTTAATGTTGTACATAAAACCCATGTATGAGTGATTTGGGGGTTTTGGGTAAGTTTGGGTCATGAAGACCCAAATGGTGACTAACTTAGGGTTTTGAAATGTTGAAATGTGTAAATGGGTCTTAAAGGCCTAATAGATCACTAGTACACCTATAGTTAGTGTTAGTGGGAGTCATTTGGGTTGTGGGTGACCCAAATGGGTATGTTGACCTTGAAATGGGTCAAATGGGTCTTTGATGACCTAGGTTGTCTTGCATGCGTGAAAATGAGTCAACTTGATGTTTAAATGTGTGTTAAGACCTTAAATGGCTAGAATTAGGGTTTTTGGTGAAGTTAACCCATTATTAGGGTTAAAGGTGCAAAATGGGTCGGGATTGCACTTAGGGTCAAAAGACTCTAGATTGTTAAGTGAGTTGCTTGACCGACTTGAGTTGTGAATTGATTATGTGCTAAAATGTAATAGGTACGTTACATTGACGTTGCAAGTTCGGTTATCTTACACGAAGACTTTGAGGTGAGTGGAATAATTATATGTGTAGGTATATAATGTATCTATTTGTTGTAGCGTGAAATTTGTAGTGTCGAGGTGCTAAGACACCATGTTTCACGTGAAGAGTGTAGCATCGAGGTGTTAAGATGCCACTCGGGTGTAGCATCGAGGTGTTAAGATGCCACCTAGGAGTGTAGTGTCGAGGTGTTAAGACACCACTCCGTAAAATAATGAGTGTTGCATCGAGGTGTTAAGATGCCACTCGGGGTGATGTGCCGAGGTGTTAAGGTGCCACCCTAGGGGTTAGTGGTGCGAGGTGTTAAGTGCCCTAACGGATGTTATGAACACCGATGGCGTTTTCGCGAGCGCCGTTTCCTTGTACTATTGGTTAACCATGGTTATTTGTGTTGTAAGCATATTATATTATTCGAGTTATATTTATATGCGGATGTTATGCTAGCTTGGGGGTATTGGTGAATTATAGCTTGTTATTGCGACGATAAGCTAATGTTGTTTGCTAGCATGTTTGCGGTTGTGTAAGTGTATGCAAGTAGGTATAATTATATATGTATTCGTATAATTATTGCATTCACTAAGCTTTGCTTACCCTCTCGTTGTTTACTTTTTTTATAGGCTCGGGCGTTGACAAGGGTAAGAGCGTTCAATTGGATTAGTGATCTCCCGCTTGTTTTGTTAGGGGATGCTTTTGGGTGTTAGCTTTTGGAGTTCGACTGAGATTGGGTAGTTTAACCCCAAACACCATGCTCTAATGTCGTTTGGAACTTAAACTTATATTTGGTCGAAACTTTTATTTTTGAACGAAACTCGTAAAATGGGCGATGTGGGCCCGATGATGTAAAACTTGATTTGATGATGAAAATCTCTTAGTTTCATTTATATTGACTTGTGGTAAAAAGGTTTTCGTTTGAAAGTGTCGGGAAGCGGGTTTTCCGCTCGTGTGAGTTGGACCCGTGATCAGTAGCTGGAAGACCATTGGGACGTCATCCCAATTGCTTGGACGCCGTCCCAGTTGTTTGAGCTGGACGCCGTCCCAAACGTTGGACGCCGTCCCACCTTTCTGAGCTGGACGCCGTCCAGGATTCTGGACGCCGTCCAGATGCACTGACTTAGAAATTTTTTTTTTTTTTTGGTACGCGTCTAAGGGATTTAAGATGTCGGGTTGTTACAAGTGGTATCAGAGCATGGTCTAAGGGATTTAGGTGACTTGAGATAGGTGCCTAGACTTAGACTTTATTGTGTGAGCGCTTTATGCGGGACTTGTAGGACTTTGGGTCTAATCGGAAATTGTTAGTGCTTTGGTTTATGAGAATTAACCTTGTGCTAATTGTTTTGTGTTGTGTTTAGCAATCATCAAGCAAGACGGACGTTGTACTAGCAAGTGAATGCGACGTGCTCGCGTAACAACGTGTAGCTACCGTTGTTACGGGTGCAAATCGTGTTAAACAAGCAATGTACGACGATTGTTGAGCGAGATGGAGTAGTGTGGCATATATGTATATACATATGTAATTTGTCCTTTCGTTTTTGTGGTTTAACCTATTTCGTTTTATAGAATGAAGACGAGAAACGGTCCCGATCATGATAACGGAAGTACAAGCGAGGACGCCGAGTTTTCGGCCAAGGTTGACGCCGTCTTTAAAAAGTTAAAAGCGGATTTTCTTACGGACGTCCGAAAGGTCTTTCAAGATTCGGTCGATGGGCAGGTGACTGATTTGATAAATGAACGAATGAAGGCCACTATCGAAGGGGCCCTTGATGCTAGAAACATTTATCCTCGTGGTGAAAGAGGTGAAGGAAGGTGGGACTTCCACTACAAGAATTTCAAGGACGCTCAACCCCCGATGTTTAATGGGGTACGAGATCCTTTAAAAAGTACATGTTGGATCTCCGACATCGAGGGAGCTTTCCGTACCTCAGAATGTCCTCCCGAGAAGAAGGCGAGGTATGGCTCTAGCATGCTACGAGAAGAGGCTAAGTTATGGTGGGATGATAAAATCAACTTGTATGATGAGGAACAATGTATGGGCTTGACGTGGGAAGAGTTTAAGAAGGAGTTTTTCAAGGAATACCGAACTTCTTCCGATCTCGATAGAATCCGGGACGAGTTGCACCATTTGCAACAAGGCTCAATGGACTTAGTTACTCTTAAGTATACATTCTTGGCAAAGACTCATTTTTGCCCAGAATATGTGGGTGATGATCATAAGCTCATGAAGGATTTCTACCGTACTTTGAATGATGAGTACAAGGGGAAGATTAGTCGGGGTATGGCTAAGTCTTTTGATGAATTGTTCGAGTTGGCTCGGGGTTTTGAGCCGGAGGTTCCAAGGAAGAGTGATTTCATGTTTTCCAAAAGAAAGTTTGAAGGTTCTAGTTACTCTAACGCCTCAAGCAAGAAGAGCAAGAGCAAGAGGGGGGCCGAAAGTGTCAATAGTGCGAAGAAGGGCACTACCGGCGGGTTTTCTTATACGTGCTACAACTGTGGGTAACCTGGTCATATGGCTCGTGAGTGTCCGAAACCACGTTCCGGAAACAAAATCACTTGTTTTAATTGCGGCAAAGAGGGGCATAAGAAGCCGGAGTGTCCCGATTTGCGAAATGATAATGTGAAGCGGTTAGAGAAGGCGGCGGGTACGGCTAGGGGTCGCAACTACTTGATGACAAATGATGAAGCCAAACAATCGAACGAAGTTGTCTCAGGTACCTTCATGGTTAATTCTAATCCGGCGAGGATTCTTTTTGATAGCGGTGCAAATTTGTCGTTTGTGTCTCCTAAATTTGTGCCTAAACTTGATAGACCATTAGCTAAGTTGAGTCGTCCGGTAGAAGTCGAAATAGCGAACGGCAAGACGGTGCTAGTGGTTGATGTGTGTGAAAATTGTGATGTTGTTTTTGGTGCCGAAACCTTTAAAATTAATCTCATTCCCATGACCTTGGGCGATTTTGATATTGTCGTTGGTATGGATTGGCTCGATCGTTATAGAGCCTATATTGCATGCCATGATAAGTTTATTCGTGTGAAGACCCCAAGTGGGGGAGAGTTGATTATTCATGGTGATAAGCGGAGACCGGTGCCGATATGCACTTTTGCACGGGCACGTCGTCTCGTTGTTACCGGTTGCATGGCTTTCCTTGCTCATGTTGTTGATACTCGTAATGAGCCACCACCCATTCATGAAATTCCGGTGGTTAGTGAATTTAAAGACGTTTTTCCGGATGAATTACCGGGTGTTCCGGCAGAAAGACAAGTTGAATTTGGCATTGAGTTGGTTCCGGGGGCTACCCCCATTGCTAAAACTCCTTATCGTTTAGCGCCAACGGAGATGCAAGAGTTGTTAAATCAAATTCAAGAATTGCTCGAGAAGGGTTTTATTCGACCGAGTGCTTCACCGTGGGGCGCTCCGGTGTTATTTGTGAAAAAGAAAGATGGTAGTATGCGTATGTGCATCGATTACCGTGAGTTGAATAAAGTGACGATCAAGAATAGTTATCCGTTACCCAGGATTGACGATTTATTTGATCAACTTCAAGGTGCAACGTATTTCTCTAAGATCGACCTACGGTCCGGCTATCACCAAATGCGGGTCCGTGAGGAAGATATTGAGAAAACAGCTTTTAGAACGCGGTATGGGCATTTTGAGTTTGTAGTGATGCCTTTTGGCCTTACGAATGCACCGGCGGCATTCATGGATCTTATGAACCGAGTGTGCCAACCTATGTTGGATAAGTCGGTAATAGTGTTCATTGATGACATACTAGTCTACTCGAAAAGTATGAACGAGCATGAACGTCATTTGCGTGAAGTATTGAAGACGCTACGAAAGGAGAAGTTGTATGCAATGTTCTCCAAATGTGAATTTTGGCTAAGGGAAGTTCAATTCCTTGGTCATATTGTGAATGAAAACGGTATTCAAGTAGATCCGGGGAAGATCGAGAGGTGAAGAGTTGGGGACGACCGACTACGCCTACGGAAATCCGAAGTTTTCTCGAATTGGCCGGTTATTATCGTCGGTTTATCCAAGATTTTTCTAAGATCGCTTCTCCATTGACGAAATTGACGAGAAAGAATGCTAGGTTTAATTGGGAGAACGAGCAAGAGATTGCTTTTCAATTGTTAAAAGAGAAGTTGTGTCAAGCTCCGGTGTTAGTGTTGCCGGAAGGGGTAGAAGATATGGTGGTTTATTGTGATGCTTCCTTAAATGGTCTCGGGTGTGTTCTAATGCAAAGAGGTAAAGTCATCGCTTATGCCTCTCGACAATTAAAGGAACATGAAACGAGATATTCGACTCATGATCTTGAGTTGGCGGCGGTTGTGCATGCGTTGAAAATTTGGCGCCATTACTTGTATGGTGTCAAGTGTACGATTTATTCGGATCATAAGAGTTTGAAACATCTCTTTAATCAACGAGATTTGAATTATCGCCAACGTAGGTGGATGGATGTGGTGAAAGATTATGATTGTGAGATACTTTATCATCCGGGTAAGGCGAATGTTGTCGCGGATGTGTTGAGTCGAAAGAGTCAACATCCGGCGATAAAAGTGGGATCGTTACGTTTGATTATTTCCAACAATTTTCTTGAAAGGCTTGGCGAGATTCAAATAGAGGCTTACGTTCACAACAAGCATGCAGAACGAATCGTGGGCCAATCGGAGTTCATTACTATGGGCTCGCATGGTTTTTTGTCCTTTCAAGGAAGGGTGTGGGTGTCTAATATGGGTGATTACCGACGGGTGCTACTTGATGAAGCACATAAGTCAAAATATTCCATTCATCCGGGCGCGACAAAAATGTATCATGACTTAAAGAAAGATTATTGGTGGCCGGGCATGAAACGTGATGTTGTGAAGTATGTTGAGCAATGTGTCACGTGTTTACAAGTAAAAGCCGAACACCAAAAGCCGTATGGTAAATTGCAACCGTTAGAAATCCCGAAATGGAAATGGGAGCACATTACCATGGATTTCATTACAAAGTTACCTAAAACAGCGAGAACCCAATTCGATTCGATTTGGGTTATAGTTGACCGATTGACAAAAAGCGCTTTGTTTCTTCCCATTAAAGAAGCGATATCGTCAGAGACCTTGGCTAAGTTGTTTATCAAGGAAGTGGTCTCGCGACATGGGGTTCCTATATCTATTATTTCGGATCGAGATACCCGTTTTACATCTCGGTTTTGGGAAAAGTTTCATGAAGATATGGGTACGCAATTGAAGTTGAGCACGGCGTATCATCCTCAAACGGACGGTCAAACCGAACGTACGAATCAAACTTTGGAGGATATGTTACGGGCGTGTATTATTGATTTTGGTGGTAGTTGGTACGAGCACTTACCTTTGGTGGAATTCTCGTACAATAATAGTTATCATACTAGTATCGGGATGCCGCCATATGAGATGCTTTATGGGCGTAGGTGTCGAACCCCAATTTGTTGGGGTGAAGTGGGACAAAAGGAAATCGGGAGTACCGATTTGGTTTTGGAGACGAACAACAAGATTGATATTATTCGGGATCACTTGAAGAAGGCTCAAGATAGACAAAAGTCGTATGCCGATAAACGTAGACGAACGATCGAATTTCAAGAAGGTGACATGGTGATGCTTAAGGTTTCGCCATGGAAAGGTATTATTCGATTTCGAAAACGGGGAAAGTTAGCTCCTCGGTTTATTGGGCCATTCAAAGTTTTAGCTCGTGTTGGCGAAGTTGCTTATCGTTTGGAATTACCCGAAGAACTTGCGGGGATCCATAATACATTTCATGTTTCCCATCTCCGTAAGTGTCTTGTGGATGATTCTTCGTGGGTGTCGTTAGACGAGATTGAGCTAAATAATAAGTTAAAGTATGTTGAGGAGCCGGTTGCTATACTTGATGAAAAGGTTAAGAAATTGAGAAATAAGGAGGTGAGGACTTTTAAAGTCCAATGGCGTTGAAGTATAGGCTCCGAGTTTACTTGGGAGCCCGAAGAGTTTGTCTTGGTTTATCTTCCTGCTTGTCATGCGGTGTGGATTGCGAGGTCGCAATCCGGTTCAAGTGGGGGAGAGTTGTAAGATCCTGTTTTCTTTTGGGTTTGGACGCCGTCCAAACATTTGGGACGCCGTCCCAGTTTGAAGACCTGGACGCCGTCCAACATTTTGGGACGCCGTCCAGAATGGCTGGCAGGCATGTCTTTTTGCTATTAATTATTTTAGATGGGTATTTTCGTAATTTTACTTCTTGGACGAATTTTAAAGCCCTAGATCAGTTTTGGGAGTCTCATTACTCCATTCACAACCACCAAACATCATCTACTTTAATTCTAGAGAGAGAGTGCTCTTAAGTGTGAGAAAGCTCAAATAGGAGAGAAAGAAGCTTGTTTCGGGTTCTAGCTCGAGCATTGAAGTTGTTCATCTCCTCGTTAGCTTCGTTTTGATTGTGGTGGTAAGCCCTAAAATTGATTTCTCTAGTAAATATGTTTAAGGGTTGGGGTTTGGGTTAATGTTGTACATAAAACCCATGTATGAGTGATTTGGGGGTTTTGGGTAAGTTTGGGTCATGAAGACCCAAATGGTGACTAACTTAGGGTTTTGAAATGCTGAAATGTGTAAATGGGTCTTAAAGGCCTAATAGATCACTAGTACACCTATAGTTAGTGTTAGTGGGAGTCATTTGGGTTGTGGGTGACCCAAATGGGTATGTTGACCTTGAAATGGGTCAAATGGGTCTTTGATGACCTAGGTTGTCTTGCATGCGTGAAAATGAGTCAACTTGATGTTTAAATGTGTGTTAAGATCTTAAATGGCTAGAATTAGGGTTTTTGGTGAAGTTAACCCATTATTAGGGTTAAAGGTGCAAAATGGGTCGGGATTGCACTTAGGGTCAAAAGACTCTAGATTGTTAAGTGAGTTGCTTGACCGACTTGAGTTGTGAATTGATTATGTGCTAAAATGTAAAAGGTACGTTACATTGACGTTGCAAGTTCGGTTATCTTACACGAAGACTTTGAGGTGAGTGGAATAATTATATGTGTAGGTATATAATGTATCTATTTGTTGTAGCGTGAAATGTGTAGTGTCGAGGTGCTAAGACACCATGTTTCACGTGAAGAGTGTAGCATCGAGGTGTTAAGATGCCACTCGGGTGTAGCATCGAGGTGTTAAGATGCCACCTAGGAGTGTAGTGTCGAGGTGTTAAGACACCACTCCGTAAAATAATGAGTGTTGCATCGAGGTGTTAAGATGCCACTCGGGGTGATGTGCCGAGGTGTTAAGGTGCCACCCTAGGGGTTAGTGGTGCGAGGTGTTAAGTGCCCTAACGGATGTTATGAACACCGATGGCATTTTCGCGAGCGCCGTTACCTTGTACTATTGGTTAACCATGGTTATTTGTGTTGTAAGCATATTATATTATTCGAGTTATATTTATATGCGGATGTTATGCTAGCTTGGGGGTATTGGTGAGTTATAGCTTGTTATTGCGACGATAAGCTAATGTTGTTTGCTAGCATGTTTGCGGTTGTGTAAGTGTATGCAAGTAGGTATAATTATATATGTATTCGTATAATTATTGCATTCACTAAGCTTTGCTTACCCTCTCGTTGTTTACTTTTTTTATAGGCTCGGGCGTTGACAAGGGTAAGAGCGTTCAATTGGATTAGTGATCTCCCGCTTGTTTTGTTAGGGGATGCTTTTGGGTGTTAGCTTTTGGAGTTCGACCGAGATTGGGTAGTTTAACCCCAAACACCATGCTCTAATGTCGTTTGGAACTTAAACTTATATTTGGCCGAAACTTTTATTTTTGAACGAAACTCGTAAAATGGGCGATGTGGACCTGATGATGTAAAAATTGATTTGATGATGAAAATCTCTTAGTTTCACTTATATTGACTTGTGGTAAAAAGGTTTTCGTTTGAAAGTGTCAGGAAGCGGGTTTTCCGCTCGTGTGAGTTGGAGCCGTGATCAGTAGCTGGAAGACCATTGGGACGCCGTCCCAATTGCTTGGACGCCGTCCCAGTTGTTTGAGCTGGACGCCGTCCCACCTTTCTGAGCTGGACGCCGTCCAGGATTCTGGACGCCGTCCAGATGCAATGACATAGAAATTTTTTTTTTTTTTGGTACGCGTCTAAGGGATTTAAGATGTCGGGTTGTTACAATAGTAATAGAAAAACTTTATATTTTAAACAAACTCTTAAAAAAATATATATATTTATTTTGTTTTTATTTTTATATTTTTGTATTTTTAATATTTAAAACGTATTTTTTAAAAAATAAATTAAAACTTAATAAAAGAACTTTTTTTATAGCGTTTCACTTTCGGCGTTGTTTATCCCCGGCAGCGGCTCCAAAAATACTTGATGTGTGTAGAGGTGTATATGAAATAGTTATATATTTACTATTTAATACTATTAAATAAGATACAATTTTACGCAAGTTATTTATTTATTTATAGAGTGGATATACCTAAACCTTGCTACAACACTTATAGGCAGTGTACCTAATCGTACAATAGTGTAGTTTTTAGTAAGTCCGGTTCGTCCACAGGGAACTAGCCAAGTTTAACGCTATATTTTTAAAACTATATTTGTGTATATATATATATATATATATATATATATATATATATATATATATATATATATATATATATATATATATATATATATATATATATAAGTATTATTATTATTATAAAAGAGGGTTTTTATCGTTTAATGACCAGTTTGTCGATTTTAAAACTTTAGTCGCAGTTAAAACCTAATGTAAAATATTAAAAATAAATATAACTTAATTTAAAGCGTAAAGTAAATGACAATAATTAAAGTGCGATAAATTAAAGTGCGATAAATTAAAATGCGATAAATAAAATGACGGTAAATAAAATTGCGATAATTAAAAAGTACGATAATTAAAAGTGCGATAAATAAAATGACAGTAAATAAAAGTGCGATAAAGTATGAAATAAAGAAATTATGATTATTTAAACTTCCGTAATCATGATGTTTGACGTGTTGATTTTAGTTTATTACCATGGGTTAATTGTCCTTTGCCCTGGATTATTCGATATGTCCATCTGGTTTTTGTCCATAACAGTCCATCAATCATAAATATAAAGTGCGAGTGTCCTCGTCAAATTATCCTTATATCCGAAGTCAAATATTCTAACTAATTGGGGATTCGAACTGTAACAAGGTCTTAATACTTTGTTTAATGAATACACCAGGTTATCGACTGCGTGTAATCCAAGATTTTACTACTTTGTTAACAATTACACCAATTACCCTTGAATGTAATCCACCCCTGTTTCAACGAGTCCATTGACTATTATTCCATCCCCATGTCCGGTAAAATGAACAATTATTGGTATTTATAGATATCCCGCCCACCGTATCCGATTAAGCGTATGTGGTTATTTATAGATACGTCAAATTATAAGTCTATATATTAAATTAATGAGGTATCATTTAGTTAATATAAAGCCCATTAATAGCCCATAGTCTAATTTCCACAAGTGTCGTTCTTTTATCCAAACCCCAATTATGGTACAAAGCCCAATTACCCCGTCTTTAATATTTTAGCCCAACATCACGATTACTTCGATTTAAATAAGCATAATAATAACTTAGCTACGATACATTAATTTAAAAAGGTTGAACATAACTTACAATGATTAATAATAGCGTAGCGTTACATGGAAAGAATTTTGACTTACACACTTACAACATTCGCTAACATACCCTTATTATTATTAATATTAAATTAAAATTAAAATTATAAATTTTTAAATATATATATATATATATATATATATATATATATATATATATATATATATATATATATATATATATATATATATATATATATATAGTGAGAGATAGAGAGGATAGAAAAAATGTGTTATTTTCGGCCAAAATACTCGAACTTTATAGGACCTGAGCTGATACAGTGCACCATGCGATCGCATGGTTTTTGGTCTTCCTGGCCATGCGATCGCATGGCCTTCTTTTACAGCTCACATACTTTTGTTTTTAATTTGCCGACGATTTTAATAAATAAATATAATATATATATAATTTTAAGAATTATTTATATATTATATTATATTTATGTGCATAGTTGACTTGTAATTTTCAGTCCGTTCGCGTGTTGAGAGTTGACTCTGGTCCCGGTTTCGGATTTTCGAACGTCCTTTCGTACTATTTAATATCTTGTACTTTGCGTTTTGCGGCTCATACTCTTGTAACTTTTAGACGTTTCTCATCAATAATTTGAACCACTTTGATTGTACTTTGTACTTTTGAACTTTTTGGTCGTTTGTGTCTTCAATTCATCGAATCTGTCTTTTGTCTTCACCTTTTATTATTTAAACGAATATCACTTGTAAATAGAACAATTGCAACTAAAAGCTTGTCTTTCTTGAGGGATAATGCTATGAAATATATGTTCGTTTTTAGCATTATCAATGTCTAATATGAGCAAATGCACAGCGGAAGATTTCTTTCATACCTGAGAATAAAGATGCTTTAAAGTGTCAACCAAAAGGTTGGTGAGTTCATTCGTTTATCATAAACAATCATTTTCATCATTTTAATAGACCACAAGATTTTCATTTCCATTTCACATAAACATACGTCCCATGCATAGAGACAAAAATAATCATTCATATGGATTGAACACCTGGTAACCGACATTAACAAAATGCATCTAGAATATCCCCATATATAAATATCGAAGTACTAAAGCAGTTCAAATTCTCTGACTGGGGCTTGTCAATGGCCCATAGATCTATCTTTATGATTCGCGTCAATTGGTGGAAATTATAATAAACATCAATTCTTAGGTTACCAAGTTCAACAAGGGCGATATTCGGTATAACAATTCAACCATAGAATGTAGTTTCGATTATTTGTGTCTATTTTGTAAAGTATTTATAAAAGCGCATGTATTCTCAGTCCCAAAAATATATATTGCAAAAGCATTTAAAAAGGGAGCAAATGAAACTCACAATACGATATTTTGTAGTAAAAATATGCATATGATAATTCTGAACAGTGCAAGGTTGGCCTCCGATTCAAGAACCTATATCATTTATGTAGTGACCCGAACTTTTCCATGTTTATATATATTAATGCAATCAAACTTGTTAAGACTTGATTAATTAAAATATGTTTCATATAGACAATTGACCACCCAAGTTGACCGGTGATTCACGAACGTTAAAACTTGTAAAAACTATATGATGACATATATATGGATATATACATAGTTAACATGATACTATGATAAGTAAAAATATCATTAAGTATATTAACAATGAACTACATATGTAAAAACAAGACTACTAACTTAATAATTTTTAAACGAGACATATATGTAACGATTATCGTTGTAAAGACATTTAATGTATATATATCATATTAAGATATATTCATACATGATAATATCATGATAATATAATAATTTAAAATCTCATTTGATATTATAAACATTGGGTTAACAACATTTAACAAGATCGTTAACCTAAAGGTTTCAAAACAACACTTACATGTAACGACTAACGATGACTTAACGACTCAGTTAAAATGTATATACATGTAGTGTTTTAATATGTATTTATACACTTTTGAAAGACTTCAATACACTTATCAAAATACTTCAACTTAACAAAAATGCTTACAATTACATCCTCGTTCAGTTTCATCAATAATTCTACTCGTATGCACCCGTATTCGTACTCGTACAATACACAGCTTTTAGATGTATGTACTATTGGTATATACACTCCAATGATCAGCTCTTAGCAGCCCATGTGAGTCACCTAACACATGTGGGAACCATCATTTGGCAACTAGCATGAAATATCTCATAAAATTACAAAAATATGAGTAATCATTCATGACTTATTTACATGAAAATAAAATTACATATCCTTTATATCTAATCCATACACCAACGACCAAAAACACCTACAAACACTTTCATTCTTCAATTTTCTTCATCTAATTGATCTCTCTCAAGTTCTATCTTCAAGTTCTAAGTGTTCTTCATAAATTCTACAAGTTCTAGTTACATAAAATCAAGAATACTTTCAAGTTTGCTAGCTCACTTCCAATCTTGTAAGGTGATCATCCAACCTCAAGAAATCTTTGTTTCTTACAGTAGGTTATCATTCCAATACAAGGTAATAATCATATTCAAACTTTGGTTCAATTTCTATAACAATAACAATCTTATTTCAAGTGATGATCTTACTTGAACTTGTTTTCGTGTCATGATTCTGCTTCAAGAACTTCGAGCCATCCAAGGATCCGTTGAAGCTAGATCCATTTTTCTCTTTTCCATTAGGTTTATCCAAGGAACTTAAGGTAGTAATGATGTTCATAACATCATTCTATTCATACATATAAAGCTATCTTATTCGAAGGTTTAAACTTGTAATCACTAGAACATAGTTTAGTTAATTCTAAACTTGTTCGCAAACAAAAGTTAATCCTTCTAACTTGACTTTTAAAATCAACTAAACACATGTTCTATATCTATATGATATGCTAACTTAATGATTTAAAACCTGGAAACACGAAAAACACCGTAAAACCGGATTTACGCCGTCGTAGTAACACCGCGGGCTGTTTTGGGTTAGTTAATTAAAAACTATGATAAAATTTGATTTAAAAGTTGTTATTCTGAGAAAATTATTTTTATTATGAACATGAAACTATATCCAAAAATTATGGTTAAACTCATGGTGGAAGTATGTTTTTTAAAATGGTCATCTAGACGTCGTTCTTTCGACTGAAATGACTACCTTTACAAAAATGACTTGTAACTTATTTTTCCGACAATAAACCTATACTTTTTCTGTTTAGATTCATAAAATAGAGTTCAATATGAAACCATAGCAATTTGATTCACTCAAAACGGATTTAAAATGAAGAAGTTATGGGTAAAACAAGATTGGATAATTTTTCTCATTTTAGCTACGTGAAAATTGGTAACAAATCTATTCCAACCATAACTTAATCAACTTGTATTGTATATTATGTAATCTTGAAATACCATAGACACATATACAATGTTTCGACCTATCATGTCGACACATCTATATATATTTCGGAACAACCATAGACACTCTATATGTGAATGTTGGAGTTAGCTATACAGGGTTGAGGTTGATTCCAAAATATATATAGTTTGAGTTGTGATCAATACTGAGATACGTATACACTGGGTCGTGGATTGATTCAAGATAATATTTATCGATTTATTTCTGTACATCTAACTGTGGACAACTAGTTGTAGGTTACTAACAAGGACAGCTGACTTAATAAACTTAAAACATTAAAATATATTAAAAGTGTTGTAAATATATTTTGAACATACTTTGATATATATGTATATATTGTTATAGGTTCGTGAATCAACCAGTGGCCAAGTCTTACTTCCCGACGAAGTAAAAATCTGTGAAAGTGAGTTATAGTCCCACTTTTAAAATCTAATATTTTGGGATGAGAATACATGCAGGTTTTATAAATGATTTACAAAATAGACACAAGTACGTGAAACTACATTCTATGGTTGAATTATCGAAATCGAATATTCCCCTTTTTATTAAGTCTGGTAATCTAAGAATTAGGGAACAGACACCCTAATTGACGCGAATCCTAAAGATAGATCTATTGGGCCTAACAAACCCCATCCAAAGTACCGGATGCTTTAGTACTTTGAAATTTATATCATATCCGAAGGGTGTCCCGGAATGATGGGGATATTCTTATATATGCATCTTGTTAATGTCGGTTACCAGGTGTTCACCATATGAATGATTTTTATCTCTATGTATGGGATGTGTATTGAAATATGAAATCTTGTGGTCTATTATTATGATTTGATATATATAGGTTAAACCTATAACTCACCAACATTTTTGTTGACGTTTTAAGCATGTTTATTCTCAGGTGATTATTAAGAGCTTCTGCTGTCGCATACTTAAATAAGGACGAGATTTGGAGTCCATGCTTGTATGATATTGTGTAAAAACTGCATTCAAGAAACTTATTTTGTTGTAACATATTTGTATTGTAAACCATTATGTAATGGTCGTGTGTAAACAGGATATTTTAGATTATCATTATTTGATAATCTACGTAAAGCTTTTTAAACCTTTATTAATGAAATAAAGGTTATGGTTTGTTTTAAATTGAATGCAGTCTTTGAAAAACGTCTCATATAGAGGTCAAAACCTCGCAACGAAATCAATTAATATGGAACGTTTTTAATCAATAAGAACGGGACATTTCAGTTGGTATCCGAGCGTTGGTCTTAGAGAACCAGAATTTTGCATTAGTGTGTCTTATCGAGTTTGTTAGGATGCATTAGTGAGTCTGGACTTCGACCGTGTTTACTTGAAAAATGATTGCTTAACAAATTTTGTTGGAAACTATATATTTTTAACATGTGAATATTATGTGATATATTAATCTCTTAACGCGTTTGATATTATGTGATAGATGTCTAGCTCTAGAACAAGTCCCATTGACTCACCTAATAATAATGAAGAGTCAAATGTAAGTTGGAATGATTCGTGGACTGATTCACAAGTTCCCGAAGAGGAACCGGAAGAAGAGTCGGAACCGGAAGAAGAATCGGAACCGGATGAAGAAATAGAACCGGTGGGGGAAATAATAAAACGGTTAAGTAAAAGAAAATCCTCAACCAACCGACCAAGGTTAATTATGGTCAATGGTGTTTCCGCCAAGGAAGCAAAATATTGGGAGGATTACCAATTCTCCGATGAATCGGATTCCGACGAGAATTCCGATGATGTTATAGAAATTACCCCAACTGAATTTAAAAAGGCAAAAGAAAATAATAAGGGAAAGGGCATAAAATAGAGAAATCTAATTCCAACCCCGATGAACTTTATATGTATCGTCAACCCCCGAAGCCCTTAAGTTGTAACAATGACCCGGGAACCTCTAAACCACCAGGTTTTTCTAAATCGTTGTGGAAAACGACAGCTCGTATTAGGGGAACATCATATATCCCTAGAAACTTGGCAAAACGAACCAAAACCGAAGAAGAAGAAACGAGCGAGTCGGAATAAGATAGTTGTATTCGTGTGGTGTAATATATGTAATATAGTGTGCTTATGCTTTATGATATATGTAAAAATTGCTTGTATTAATAAGTATTTTTTTTATGAATCTAACTCTTGTCTATTTTACAGTATAAAAACACAAAATGGATAGACAACCCAATATTTTAAGAGACCTACCCGGAGACATGATTGATGAAATCTTGTCTAGAGTCGGTCAGAATTCTTCGGCACAACTATTTAAGGCGAGATCAGTTTGTAATACATTCGAAGAACGTTCCAAGAATGCCTTGGTTTATAAAAGGATTTCGTTCGAAATATGGGGGATATCACATTGGGAAATCCATAAGTTACGATGTGTTTACTTTGACGCATATATTGCGGGGAACCCAAATGCTATTTTACGTAATGGGTTAAGAAATTATTTTGACTCAATATATCCGAATATTGGACTTCGTGATTTAGAAAAAGCGGCTAACATGCAACATAAAGAAGCATGTTATGCTTACGGATTAGTAATGTTCGCTTCTCACCAAAGTGAGAACAAGAACATCGGGCTACAACTATTAAACAAAACGTTCCAACAAGTGACAGAGTCGGTAATTGGGGTAAGAAATGAGGTTTTTAGATTGTTACGGGACTGTTGGACATTACGTAACCCTCGTCCCTTTGACGACGTTACAACACGCTGTCTTATCAACGGCCATAACGGTTATGTTCCACAAGACCAAGGATGGGAAGTAATCCTAGTAAAACCAGAATGCATGACTTGTTTCTGGACATATGAATTACGTGTCTTTATTGCCTTTGCTGAACGACTTGTGTACTAGCTAGAATTATCTTCACAACCATCTTGTATCAAATTTATTGTGTGCTATATTTCATGCTATATGTAAAATAAGCGGTATTGTAAGTTTGTAAAATATTGTGTAAAAGTTTGAACGCGAAATATTATTATAATCAGTTTTTCATATAGAATTGTAGTAGTTGAATTGTATATTAGCTACTAAGTATGAACTTAACGGGTAGGTATTACCCGAATTTAAACTTATAAAACGCTAATATGAAGAAAAAGCTTTTATAAATGAGTTCATATTATGCTACGAAATACTATTAACTACTCTTAATATTCTGTATGATTAACTTGTTCCATTTGACTATTTTGAAGGAAATGGCACCGACTACTCGACACACCGTGAATATGAATGAAGAGGAATTTCGTACTTTTCTAGCTTCAAACATAGCCGCAGTACAGGCTGCGCCACATACCAACAATAACATTGGATCTAGCAGTACAGGAAATCGTGTAGGATGCACCTACAAAGAATTCACTGCCTGCAAACCTTTGGAATTTGATGGAACCGAAGGACCGATCGGATTGAAACGGTGAACCGAGAAGGTCGAATCGGTGTTTGCCATAAGTAAGTGTACTGAAGAGGACAAAGTGAAGTACGCTACGCATATCTTCACAGGTTCTGCGTTAACATGGTGGAATACCTATCTAGAGCAAGTGGGACAAGACGATGCGTACGCACTACCGTGGTCAGCATTCAAGCACTTGATGAACGAGAAGTACCGTCCCAGAACCGAGGTCAATAAGCTCAAGACAGAACTTAGAGGGTTACGAACCCAAGGATTTGATATTACCACGTACGAAAGACAATTCACAGAATTGTGCCTATTGTGTCCGGGAGCTTTCGAAGATGAGGAAGAGAAGATCGACGCGTTTGTGAAAGGATTACCGGAAAGAATCCAAGAAGATATAAGTTCACACGAGCCCGCCTCTATACAACAGGCATGTAGAATGGCTCACAAACTAGTGAACCAGATTGAAGAAAGAATTAAAGAACAGACTGCTGAAGAGGCCAATGTGAAGCAAGTCAAAAGAAAGTGGGAGGAAAACGGTGATAAGAATCACCAATACAACAACAACAGCAATTACAACAATAATCGCAACAATTATCCCAACAATCGCAACATCAATCGCAACTACAACAAACGGCCCAACAACAACAACAACAACAACAACAACAATAACTACAACAATCATCCCAACAACAATAATAACCGCAACAACAACAACAATCAGAAGCAGCTATGCCAAAGGTGTGAAAAGTATCACTCGGGGTTCTGCACCAAATTTTGCAACAAGTGTAAAAGAAATGGTCATAGCGCGGCGTAGTGTGAGGTCTACGGACCAGGGGTTAATAGAACGAAAGGAACAAATGGTGTCGGAATGAGTAATGGCGGAGCAAGTAGTGTCAGAGAAAGTTATGCCAATGTAGCTTGTTATACTTGTGGAAAACCGGGCCACATTATTAGAAATTGCCCGAACCAGGAGAAAACGAATGGACAAGGCCGCGGAAGAGTTTCCAATATTAATGCGGTAGAGGCACAGGAAGACCCGGAGCTTGTTACGGGTACGTTTCTTATTGACAATAAATTTGCTTACGTTTTATTTGATTCGGGTGCGGATAGAAGCTATATGAGTAGAGATTTTTGTGCTAAATTAAGTTGTCCATTGACGCCTTTGGATAGTAAATTTTTACTCGAATTAGCAAATGGTAAATTAATTTCAGCAGATAATATATGTCGGAATCGAGAAATTAAACTGGTTAGCGAAACATTTAAGATTGATTTGATACCAGTAGAGTTAGGGAGTTTTGATGTAATAATCGGTATGGACTGGTTGAAAGAAGTGAAAGCAGAGATCGTTTGTTACAAAAATGCAATTCGCATTATACGAGAAAAAGAAAAACCCTTAATGGTGTACGGAAAAAAGGGCAACACGAAGCTACATCTTATTAGTAATTTGAAGGCACAAAAACTAATAAGAAAAGGTTGCTATGCTGTTCTAGCACACGTCGAGAAAGTACAAACTGAAGAAAAGAGCATCAATGATGTTCCCATTGTAAAAGAATTTCCCGATGTATTTCTGAAAGAATTACCGGGATTACCCCCACATCGATCCGTTGAATTTCAAATAGATCTCTTACCAGGAGCTGCACCAATAGCTCGTGCTCCTTACAGACTCGCACCCAGCGAGATGAAAGAACTGCAAAGCCAATTACAAGAACTTTTAGAGCGTGGTTTCATTCGACCAAGCACATCACCGTGGGGAGCTCCTGTTTTGTTTGTCAAGAAGAAAGATGGTACATTCAGGTTGTGTATCGACTACCGAGAGTTGAACAAACTTACCATCAAGAACCGCTACCCACTACTGAGAATCGACGACTTATTTGATCAACTACAAGGCTCGTCTGTTTATTCAAAGATTGACTTACGTTTCGGGTATCATCAAATGCGGGTGAAAGAAGATGATATTCCAAAGACTGCTTTCAGAACACGTTACGGTCATTACGAGTTTATGGTCATGCCGTTTGGTTTAACTAATGCACCAGCTGTGTTCATGGACCTTATGAACCGAGTGTGTGGACCATACCTTGACAGGTTTGTCATTGTTTTCATTGATGACATACTTATTTACTCAAAGAATGACCAAGAACACGGTGAACATTTGAGAAAGGTGTTAGAAGTATTGAGGAAGGAAGAATTGTACGCTAAGTTTTCAAAGTGTGCATTTTGGTTGGAAGAAGTTCAATTCCTCGGTCACATAGTGAACAAAGAAGGTATTAAGGTGGATCCGGCAAAGATAGAAACTGTTGAAAAGTGGGAAACCCCGAAAACTCCGAAACACATACGCCAGTTTTTAGGACTAGCTGGTTACTACAGAAGGTTCATCCAAGACTTTTCCAGAATAGCAAAACCCTTGACTGCATTAACGCATAAAGGGAATAAATTTGAATGGAATGATGAACAAGAGAAAGCGTTTCAGTTATTGAAGAAAAAGCTAACTACGGCACCTATATTGTCATTGCCTGAAGGGAATGATGATTTTGTGATTTATTGTGACTCATCAAAGCAAGGTCTCGGTTGTGTATTAATGCAACGAACGAAGGTGATTGCTTATGCGTCTAGACAATTGAAGATTCACGAACAAAAATTATACGACGCATGAATTAGAATTAGGCGCGGTTGTTTTTGCATTAAAGACTTGGAGGCACTACTTATATGGGGTCAAAAGTATTATATATACCGACCACAAAAGTCTTCAACACATATTTAATCAGAAACAACTGAATATGAGGCAGCGTAGGTGGATTGAATTATTGAATGATTACGACTTTGAGATTCGTTACCACCCGGGGAAGGCAAATGTGGTAGCCGATGCTTTGAGCAGGAAGGACAGAGAACCCATTCGAGTAAAATCTATGAATATAATGATTCATAATAACCTTACTACTCAAATAAAGGAGGCGCAACAAGGAGTTTTAAAAGAGGGAAATTTAAAGGATGAAATACCCAAAGGATCGGAGAAGCATCTTAATATTCGGGAAGACGGAACCCGGTATAGGGCTGAAAGGATTTGGGTACCAAAATTTGGAGATATGAGAGAAATGGTACTTAGAGAAGCTCATAAAACCAGATACTCAATACATCCTGGAACGGGGAAGATGTACAAGGATCTCAAGAAACATTTTTGGTGGCCGGGTATGAAAGCCGATGTTGCTAAATACGTAGGAGAATGTTTGACGTGTTCTAAGGTCAAAGCTGAGCATCAGAAACCATCAGGTCTACTTCAACAACCCGAAATCCCGGAATTGAAATGGGAAAACATTACCATGGATTTCATCCCTAAATTGCCAAGGACTGTAAGTGGTTTTGATACTATTTGGGTAATAGTTGATCGTCTCACCAAATCAGCACACTTCCTGCCAATAAGAGAAGATGACAAGATGGAGAAGTTAGCACGACTGTATTTGAAGGAAGTCGTCTCCAGACATGGAATACCAATCTCTATTATCTCTGATAGGGATGGCAGATTTATTTCAAGATTCTGGCAGACATTACAGCAAGCATTAGGAACTCGTCTAGACATGAGTACTGCCTATCATCCACAAACTGATGGGCAGAGCGAAAGGACGATACAAACGCTTGAAGACATGCTACGAGCATGTGTTATTGATTTCGGAAACAGTTGGGATCGACATCTACCGTTAGCAGAATTTTCCTACAACAACAGCTACCATTCAAGCATTGAGATGGTGCCGTTTGAAGCACTTTATGGTAGAAAGTACAGGTCTCCGATTTGTTGGAGTGAAGTGGGGGATAGACAGATTACGGGTCCGGAGATTATACAAGAAACTACCGAGAAGATCATCCAAATTCAAAAACGGTTGAAAACCGCCCAAAGTCGACAAAAGAGCAACGCTGACATTAAAAGAAAAGATATAGAATTTGAAATTGGAGAGATGGTCATGCTTAAAGTTGCACCTTGGAAAGGCGTTGTTCGATTTGGTAAACGAGGGAAATTAAATCCAAGGTATATTGGACCATTCAAGATTATTGATCGTGTCGGACCAGTAGCTTACCGACTTGAGTTACCTCAACAACTCGCGGCTGTACATAACACTTTCCACATCTCGAATTTGAAGAAATGTTTTGCTAAAGAAGATCTCACTATTCCGTTAGATGAAATCCAAATCAACGAAAAACTTCAATTCATCGAAGAACCCGTCGAAATAATGGATCGTGAGGTTAAAAGACTTAAGCAAAACAAGATACCAATTGTTAAGGTTCGATGGAATGCTCGTAGAGGACCCGAGTTCACCTGGGAGCGTGAAGATCAGATGAAGAAGAAATACCCGCATCTATTTCCAGAAGATTCGTCAACACCTTCAACAGTTTAAAATTTCGGGACGAAATTTATTTAACGGGTAGGTGCTGTAGTGACCCGAACTTTTCCATGTTTATATATATTAATTGAGATTGATATTTACATGATTAAATGTTTCCAACATGTTAAGCAATCAAACTTGTTAAGACTTGATTAATTGAAATATGTTTCATATAGACAATTGACCACCCAAGTTGACCGGTGATTCACGAACGTTAAAACTTGTAAAAACTATATGATGACATATATATGGATATATACATAGTTAACATGATACTATGATAAGTAAACATATCATTAAGTATATTAACAATGAACTACATATGTAAAAACAAGACTACTAACTTAATAATTTTTAAACGAGACATATATGTAACGATTATCGTTGTAAAGACATTTAATGTATATATATCATATTAAGAGATATTCATACATGATAATATCATGATAATATAATAATTTAAAATCTCATTTGATATTATAAACATTGGGTTAACAACATTTAACAAGATCGTTAACCTAAAGGTTTCAAAACAACACTTACATGTAACGACTAACGATGACTTAACGACTCAGTTAAAATGTATATACATGTAGTGTTTTAATATGTATTTATACACTTTTGAAAGACTTCAATACACTTATCAAAATACTTCTACTTAACAAAAATACTTACAATTACATCCTCGTTCAGTTTCATCAACAATTCTACTCGTATGCACCCGTATTCGTACTCGTGCAATACACAGCTTTTAGATGTATGTACTATTGGTATATACACTCCAATGATCAGCTCTTAGCAGTCCATGTGAGTCACCTAACACATGTGGGAACCATCATTTGGCAACTAGCATGAAATATCTCATAAAATTACAAAAATATGAGTAATCATTCATGACTTATTTACATGAAAACAAAATTACATATCCTTTATATCTAATTCATACACCAACGACCAAAAACACCTACAAACACTTTCATTCTTCAATTTTCTTCATCTAATTGATCTCTCTCAAGTTCTATCTTCAAGTTCTAAGTGTTCTTCATAAATTCTACAAGTTCTAGTTACATAAAATCAAGAATACTTTCAAGTTTGCTAGCTCACTTCCAATCTTGTAAGGTGATCATCCAACCTCAAGAAATCTTTGTTTCTTACAGTAGGTTATCATTCTAATACAAGGTAATAATCATATTCAAACTTTGGTTCAATTTCTATAACAATAACAATCTTATTTCAAGTGATGATCTTACTTGAACTTGTTTTCGTGTCATGATTCTGCTTCAAGAACTTCGAGCCATCCAAGGATCCGTTG